>NC_134486.1:66592973-66832973 GCF_040206685.1 Ascaphus truei
TGTTCTACAGTAGTTCTTTCTAATTCTGGTCCTGAACTAGACTCGTTTGACTGCCCCTTCAGGTCTACGAGGAGTACTGTGGGAGGGAATCATGACATATGACCTCTGTAACTAAGATCACTAGAAGACATTTTGAGCAGGAGTCAACGTCTGTCTTAGCGGCTAAGGCATTTTCCTGTGCCATGACAAAAGTCCTACTGTACTCAGCGTGAAGACAGATCTGTGTAACTCCACTGACCAGACAATCTTGCAGCATGTTATTTAAGAAATAGCCAAAATTACAATGTTCTGCAATGTGCCGCAGCTCAACTATACATGTTGAAATGCTCTCATTTGCTCTGGGATTTTCGCTTGTGAATCTGAAATCTCTGTATGATGAGAGATGGTGGTGGGACGTGCCTTGACATTAATACTAGTTCGTCATAACTCTTTCATACGGACGGAGCAACTAACGAAATGTTTTGGCCCCACATACTGTCATTACACACAGCCTTTTCTGTTCAGGGTTGTCTGTTTCGTTTGCCTCAATGAAATATGAAAGTCTTTCTGAGTAATGAGTCAGGTTCATTTACATAAAATTCCTTGGTGTGACCAAGTATAGTAATCTTTTTAATCAATGTTCCAAGATGGCGTACTGTATGTTACAGGAATGCTTGCGGCAATTGTGTTTGCTTCTCTGCATTGTTTCCCAATCCTGATCTGTCCAGAATCCTATCCTGGTCACCAAAAAAAAGTCTTGGGTTTTGTGGGATGAGTATGCTTGGTGATAAGCAGATGGTGATAAGGGCTGTTCTATACTGCGTGCGCTTGCTACGCTGTGCGCGCGCAGCAGTTTTAGTTGGCTGAGGTTAGTCAGCCTTTCTATAATGGTGCCGCGCGTGCAGATGGCAGGGAGCGTGGAACCGGCCGACAGGGGGAAGATGAGTAAAATAAAGAATTGGCGCTGCTGAAATGTGTGTGTGTGTGTGTGTGTGTGTGTGTGTGTGTACAATGTTAATAAACAATTTATTAAAGTATTTATTTATTTCAAAACTTATTTAACACACACACACACACACATACAGTACCTCACTCGCTCACAGCATACACAAAGCGTGCGGCACATGCATGCGCGTCCGCACAGGCGCGCCCGGCTGTACACTAAAGAACGGTCCTTACTCAGAACATTTTATTCTGCAGCAGCAACATGCAGCACAACAGCTTGTTTCAAACTCATCTGACTAACACGAACCGACAGCTTCAGTATTTGTAGACAGAAACATAAACAAGGCCGAGCAAAAGAGCTTCAGCTTGTTACAGCGTCCTCTGTGTATACACAGCAATTTGTATTCAGCATTTTATTTTTGAAGAATCCAGGGTAATTATTTTAGAGGTTGTAGAAAATAAATAGAGCGGTGTCAGACCTATTATTATTCCTCTGTTGCATTTGGGAAGCGTGGTTATTATCACTATATCCATAGAAACAAAGGGTGTGTAAAATACTTTGTTTTGCGGGAGATGGACATTGAGTTCACCGTCCTGTCTAAGGAGCTCTCAGACAGACTTTATTCACATTAAACTAGACAACAAAGTTCTGTTAGGTCATTAACAAGTCTGGGTAGAGCAGTATCATGAACTTTAGCAACACATCAACAATAACAAATCAAAGACAATGTGAAAGAGCTCAGCTAAACAGACCCAAAGATTATATACCAAACAGTTTAAGATGAGGCCTTGTTATCCGCTGCTGTTCTAAATAGCTATTTGCACGTTGCAGTTTTGGGATGACAGATGAGTTCAGGGAGACGTATCTTTCCTGTCACAGTAGGTTAATAGTAGAGATTTATACACAGTATGTGTCTTCTTCTACCTAATCATTTGCACCAGCTGAAAATCACTACACAGCCTCGTACAAACAGTATGTTGTTCGCTAATGAAGTTGTGTTGTTCTTAACAAGGCCTTTGGCATGTGTGCCTGGCACTGATGCAAACAAAGGTGAAACTACACAAACACAATGACACCATTCATTGCTCCTTCATTAGCGACATCCACAAAAGGAATCTATGAAGCCGAAAGAAAAACTGGATCCTAATTGGTGAATGTACAGTGTGTATTGTTTGTGCTGATGCAGTGCCGTGCCAAGTGTGAAGAATCACAAGTTTGTGATGTTATATCTGCACAATTTTGGATTTTGACATTTACAGATATAATTGTTCTGAAACAATTGAATATTATGCAATTACAGACAAATATCTGTCATAATTAATCTGAGAAGTAAGATGTGTATACACTGAGAAATGATTCTACTGTACATTAGGAACCATATTTACTATGTGGTGTAGGATAGGAAGTATGTCACGTAGAAGGTAATTCATTGATAGGTTAGTGAGCAAACGAATGATCTGTTAAAGAAGGTTTCCTCCCAGAAGCTTATATGAGCAGAACTCATCCTATACAAAAAAAAAAGGGTTTGTTACTAGCGCTAATGCTCTAAATACTAACTAGTGTTACTAATATACTGTGATACGTAACAAAACACATACATATAAACCAGGCTGCCTGGAAAAACTGACCGATACTAGTCAGACAAATCAACATATAGCAAATAAAATCCGACGCCTGGAAGAGTTTCCAAATACCAAGTTATGGAATATGACCATAAATGAATGTCCAGTCTGGATGATCCTGGAATCCTCAGATGTACCACGGAGACAGTCTCACAATATGTGAAAAATAAACACAGAGAATATCATAGTGTATAACTGTTTTATAAACTGGTGGCACACAGAATGCTGACACTAACAGGCTGATGTACTGACCAACTAACAGACTTACAATACAACTGGACAACACCTAGTGATAAGATGGAAAACTAAATTATTAAAATAATAAAAAGACACATGTCTAGATCACAGGGATAAGTGATACTTTTAGTTGCTCCTCCAATGAGAAAAATTAAAATCCTACTTGCGACAAGCAGGGATTCATAGAGCATTTAGAATAGTCTCTATCCAAAGTAGCTGGCTTCAGATGGCTGTAAGAATAACCCCTCCAGGGCACTCACATTGACGCCGTCCGTGTAGAAGGACTAATGCCTCCCACGTTCTCCTCGCGGTCCGCAGCGGCTGGAGGAACTACCCTCCTGGGGACTGGTACCGACACGTCTATACAGGGGGTCCGGAGCCTCCCGCGTTCTCCTCATGGTCTGTAGCGGCTGCGCATGCAACGCGGAAATACTAGCTCAGCTCTGATCAGTCAGATATCTGAGGATATCGCGAGGAGAAAACGGAAGGCCTTAGTCCTTCTACCCGGATGGCGTCGATGTGAGAACTCATCCAATGCTAAAATGTTGCCCCATGAGCATGTTGCGGGGCATTTGCACGTCTCAGACAGGTCTGCACTGTCTTTCCCCATTCTCACTTAGCAAACAGTGCTTCCACTTCTGCCAAGGATTCTGGGTAATGACATGCAAATGAGCACCGTGTGTCCCTCTTTTCTTATCTATTTTAACATGGGAGCCTATAAGCTTATCCCTGCCGTATCTCTGACTTCCGTTCTGATGGTACCACGGTAACCACACACTGCACTAGGCTCTGGAGAGATATACATTTTGACCTCCCGAACACTTGGGCCCAGATTCACAGAGGACCGTTAACTCAGCACTAATAATGAGGCACAACCTGTTTGCGTTTGTTTGTCCTTATTTGGCATGTCATTCTGTTTAGGTAAAATACACAGCTCTGTACCCCTATAGTACCGCACCATGGAATATGTTAGTGCTTTACAAATAAACGACTATAATATCACAATCATTAATGGACATTGAGTTCCCTGAGGCTAACGCATATTAACAAAGTAAGTTAGATGCAAAAACCGGCATTGTATATCTCTTTAGGATATGCTTAATGCAAGAGAGACAGAGAACCTTTAAACACATGGAGAGATGCCTGTGCTCAAAACTGAAACCACATGAGATACCTGAAATCTTGGGCCCCAGGACAAATGAAAGGAGCAGGGCCCCCTCCCATGAAGCCCCTGGAGCACTGGGGGAGGAGGGGGAAGGAGGTATGGGGGGAGGAGGAGAAGGATGTATGGAGGAGGAGCTATTTGGGAGGGAGAAGGAGCTATATGAGGAGGGAAAAGGAGCTATGGGGGAACGAGGGAGAAGGTATGGACTGGGACTTGGGGGGGGGGGGAGGTATGGGCCTGGAAATTAGATATGGGCCTTGGGGTGTGTGCGTATGGAACTGGAGTAGGGGGGGGGGGAAGCATGGGGCTAGGAAGGGGGTGGGGAGAGAAGGAGGTATTGGCATGGGGAAGGGGAAGGCCAGAACAGAGGGGAGCCCAGAGCCGACTGTGGAGAAGGGCACAGGACCACATGGACCTACCTATGGCCCGAGGAGGGGCCCTGCCAAAGTCCCAGCTGGAAAGAGAGGCGCGCAGCCAAGGCGCTGGAGGGGACATTTCTGGAAGGTATGCCCGACTTCTGCTCGGGCCCAACTTCCTTTCCAGACCAGTCAGGCCTTCTAGGACCACCATGCCCAGGACACTTCTCCTTGTTCTCGCACCCGCCCCTGTCAGCGCCCCCGCTCAGGTGTGTTCAGTATTGTGCAGAGGTATTGCATTGCTGGATGTAAATGGCTGCCTAGGAATTCAACAGACAATATTTATTGTTATCCATGGATCAGGATCAAGTAAACGTACTTACTTGTTAAGGAAGCGACAGGCTTTTATCTCAGAGTTTGGAGCTGAGCCATTAATACATATAACCCTCCCTGCCCGGCTCTTAGAGAGTTTACATAAGTGCCTGTAATATTGGCTTCTCAGGATGCGTTACCTTGTTCAGGGTTCCGGCTTCATGCAGGCTGGGCGTTGGTAAGCAATGATTAGTGCCAGGAACTTTATTTATTCAAACAGCAGCTTTATTATCTCTTACTTACTGTATTTTTTTTACAATTATTATTATTCAACTCTTAATTCTATTTTTTAATGAGTTTTAAAGCATCCTTTGATTTCAATAGCAGGTGTTAGCCCACCTCCCAAGCAGTGCAAGATCTTGGCAACACTTTCCTGTTTGTGAGCATTTGTTGCCAATATTCTCAGCAGTTTGAGCTTTAAACTGTAACAATAGATAATGTTACCATAATAATATCAGGATACATTGTAGCTGCTGAATTACACCCACTGAAGCAGCCGTTACGCACATAATCAGGATATTTACAGATTTATAACAGGAGAACCAAACGATTGCTTAGCTCAGGTAAGAATGTAGAATTATACATTGCCACATGCTTTACATATACAAATAAGAAAAAGAAAAAAAAGGGGAGAATGTAGTATTGCTGCTTTAAGGTTAACTGGGAAATAAATCCAAATAATGGCAGAAGTGCATCAGCAGACACCCTTTTACTTTTGCCTAACAGCGTTCACACCGTGAAGTATTCAGCCTGAAGTTGTATAGCTGGATTTGCAAGAATAAGAACACGGACAAATTCCAACGAATAATAGCAAAACATGTTATGGTTCAGCGATCAGTCTTTTGAGTCAAGACAAAAGTTTAATTTATCTTCCTACAGCTGCATACCTGTAAACATTGTCAGGGTAATAAGATCCTGCTTATTCAGTCAAGGGGCCTTTCAATGTTTTGCTGATCTCTCTGGCAGCGAACGGGTTAATTGACAACTAAAGTGTTTTCTGCGCTCTCCTTTTTTACGCCCTTTCGCAAATTAGATCACACATTTTCTTCCGTGGTATATCTGCACAAGTACAAGGTGGAGATTGGTTATGGGTTGTCATAAGGTTTGTGATATACTAACAAAGCACAGAGAGGAAGATTCACACAGCATGAAATCAATGATCGAGTCACATAACTCATGCTGACACCAGGGAGGAAACAACGCACAAAGTACTTCCATACACTGGTCACAAGACGCATGCTGCAAATCACTAGCAATATCTATATCATTGCAAAATAGCTGTTCTCTCGGGGGGTTACTTCTAAAACTGCGATAGTGCCAATTGGGGAAACTGAAACTCCCATTGACTTCAATAGGAGTTTCTGAGCGATAGTGCCCCGATTGGAACTATTACAGTTTAATGAATAACCCCCACAGACTCCTAGGTGGAGAATGCTCCACCACATTTGTGATAATTGCATTATTAGAAATACTCATCTGAATGGGAAAAGTTTATTGATACTATGGGCCTCATGCAGTAAAGTCCGATAAAAAAAATCGCCAGGGTTTTTAAATCGCCATTTTTGACAGCGCTGCTATCACGGTGTGCAGAAAGGCCCGAATACCAGTGATAGCAACATTTGCAAACATGGCGAGTAGCCAGCGCCGAGATGATTTGCCCTCCGAAAAGGGCTCACCCGGCGAGTTGTTTCTGCTGCAGAGAGAGGGAAACGCCCCTCTAAAATTTAAATATTTTAATTTAAATGTTACTAGTGTTGATGAGCAGAGGGTCTCCGGAGCAGAACTTCATTGTTTTCAGGTCCGGGAACCCCCTGCTTCCTGAGATACAGGCCCCGTTATGGGGTGCCGGTATCTCCTATGCATTGAAATGTCCTGGTCACGTGACGTGGGACATTTACATGCATAGGAGATACCGGCACCCCAAAACGGCGCCTGTATCTCGGGAAGCAGGGGGTCCCCGGACCTGAAATCAACGCGGCTCTACTCCAGAGACCCCCTACAACAATACACTGTAATAACATTAAAATATGTAATAACCACCAATACACAACGCACCCCCGGTGCCAACACATAAAACTATTATTTATTTATTTAATATCACAGGCTGGTGGGGGTCCCCGGGTTGTCCCCACGGGTGTCCACGGGCCCCACAGGGCACCCTGGGGGGGTTCCAACGGGTGTCTGGGGGCCCTCGTGTGGTCCCCTCTAGGCTCCGTACCCTCCAGGTGGTCCTCACAGGTGTCCATGGGCCCCAACGGGTGCCCAATGTATTGGCTTAAGGGTTGTTCATGTAAGGTGAGCTTGAGACAAAAGGTGGCACTGTGCTCATTTGCATGTCATTCCCCAGAATCCCTTGCAGCAGTGGAAATGCCGTGTGCTGGGTGATAATGGTGAAAGGCAGAGTTGCAGACCTGTCTAAGACAGGGGTGAGCAAACTTTTTATGCCGAGCCCCCCTTTTCATCCATAAAATTTCTCGGGCCCCCCCTGCCTGATGTAATCAAAATCACATGAAAAAAAAAAAAAACCATTTATTAAACGATATACAATATAAATCCAAATATGTTTTAATACTTACATATTTCAACAGCTCGCGCTTGCAAAATTAGGCTGCGTCCATGCTGCCGCTGAGAGCGGTGACATCACCAACTCTCCAAGCATGAGCACAGGGTGTCCTGCATAATTTTGCAAGCGTGGATCGGGGCTATTTGTGTGTGTCTGTATGTGGCTGTGTGTGTGTGTATTGACTGCTGCTGAGCGCACTTCAAAGTCAATTTTGTTTGTCTCCCCAAGTGCCAAGCTTGGGAGAGCGTACGTGCACAAAGGCAATCCTTTGGGGGGCATTCATCCACCTCTTTGCTACCTCCCTTCCCTCTCCCCCCCCTTTTTTTTCTTCCTTCCCCTCCATGTTTTTTGTCTTGCTATCCCCTTTGTCATCCACACTTCTACCTACAGTATTATTTATTTTTTCCCGTTTTCAATGTTGTGTTTTCACAGTTTTTTTACATTATTTCTGTACATTCATAGTATGAGTGATATAGGTACAGCCTACCCTTTTACTTGCAGAGGATCGCAGCGAAGAAGGTTGCCAGCGGAGGAGAGCAGGAACACAGCGCTATTGCAGGGCAGACACCGAAGGAGGGGCGTTTGACTTCACCGTGCTCGGGCGTGCTCCTCCCCGTACCTCCAAAGCCCCTGCGTATGCGCTCACACACCATCACGTGGCCGCCACCTGCACTATCCTGTTCAGCCACCCGCACACATCTTCGGCTGCCCGCCCGTGCACATCTTCTTGGCCGCCCCTCGCGCACAGCTTTTACGTCCTCTCGCGCACAGCGTCTGTCGGCCCGCGCACCCAGTTTTTGTCGCACGCCACCTGCGCCCCCCTAAATAATCTTGTGCCTCATTGCCCCCCCCAGTTTGCGCACCACTGCATTACAACACACACTCTCTCAATCAATCAACCACCACATACACACACTCACACTCACCACATACACTCAATCACCACACACACACTCAATCCCCCCCACACACACCCCACACACTCAATCCCCACACACTCACACATACACAATCCCCCCCCCACACACACACTCAATCCCCCCCACACACACACAATCCCCCCCCACACACACTCAATCCCCCCCACACTTTCAATCCCCCCACACACACACTCAATCCCCCCCCCACACACACACACACTCAATCCCCCCCACAAACACACACAATCCCCCCACACACTCAATCCCCCCCACACACACAATCCCCCCCCCCCACACACACACACAATCCCCACACACACAATCCCCCCCCCCCACACAAACTCCATCCCCACACACAGAATCCCCCCCCCCCACACACAAACTCAATCCCCACACACACAATCTCCCCCCCCCCCCCCCACAAACTCAATATCCACACACACAATACACACACACACACACACACACACTTTCTCCTGGGGGTGCGACATGCTCCGATCCCCCAACCCCCCATGCTGCTGAAAACTGGTGCGGGAAGCAGACAGGAAGAGAAGGAGGGGCTGTGTGTGTGCAGAGAGAAGCCCCGCCCCCTCTGCAAGACACAGACACATAGAAGCAGCAGCACGGAGCTTCTGGCCCCGCCCCCTCTGACACAGACAGAGCAGAGAAGCAGCCTCTGCACGGAGCTTCTGGCCCCGCCCCCTCTGACACAGACAGAGCAGGGAAGCAGTCTCAGCACGGAGCTTCTGGCCCGCCCCCTCTGACACAGACAGAGCAGGGAAGCAGTCTCAGCACGGAGCTTCTGGCCCCGCCCCCTCTGACACAGACAGAGCAGGGAAGCAGTCTCAGCACGGAGCTTCTGGCCCCGCCCCCTCTGACACAGACAGAGCAGGGAAGCAGTATCAGCACGGAGCTTCTGGCCCCGCCCCCTCTGACACAGACAGAGCAGGGAAGCAGCCTCTGCACGGAGCTTCTGGCCCCGCCCCCTCTGACACAGACAGAGCAGGGAAGCAGTCTCAGCACGGAGCTTCTGGCCCCGCCCCCTCTGACACAGACAGAGCAGGGAAGCAGCCTCTGCACGGAGCTTCTGGCCCCGCCCCCTCTGACACAGACAGAGCAGGGAAGCAGTATCAGCACGGAGCTTCTGGCCCCGCCCCCTCTGACACAGACAGAGTAGGGAAGCAGCCTCTGCACAGAGCTTCTGGCCGCCCGTGCACAGCTCTGCCCGCCCCCAGGTTTCCCCGCACGCAGCCCGCACCCCCCCTACCTAATCTTGTGCCCCCCCAAGAGGGCGCGCCCCCAGTTTGCGCACCGCAGGTCTAAGACATGCAAATGAGCATACAGTAATATTTCCATTTTTTCGGTGTTTATTTATTTATTTATTTTCAAAATCAGTTTTTACTTTAAATATTTTTTTTACAATTTTCCATATTCAAGAAATCTGTTTTTCCCCCCAAAGTTTTCATAAATATACTAAATTGAAATAGCAAACAATGGTGTATATAGACAAAAATAAAAATAAAAGAAGGGAACCCGCACACTCAAAAAGGCAAACAGAGAAAGCCTGTAATGCCGTGTTCATGGTGTATGTTTGCATGTGCACGAGCATTCGCGCAGCGTCACGCTAGCCTGTAGCAGGAGAGATTTTCCATCCTGCAGGCAGACGAGGCGTGTCGGGGGCATGACGCAGGGTGTGGCAGTGACATCACAGAGCTGGTTTGCCCTCATTAGGCGAACAGCTCACGTGACCCTGCCGTGACCCTGCCGTCACGCTACCAAGACATATTTTATGGTCTCTCCAAGCATAGCTCTTGACGACGCGCATGTGCATGCTCAGCATGGACGAGGCACTCTCATTGCCCTGATATAACTCATCGCACAGCATGGACGAGGCTTAGCCCTGCTACTCATCTTGGACATGCTGACTCTCACTATTGGATATTTAAATGGTGTATATATAGTTTTAAGTTGAGCTTTCTAAGTTTTTTTTTTTTAACACATAAATGGTGATTGGTATAGACCACCAGACATGGCATGATGAAACATACACAGATACTGCTACTTACTGTAAGGATCAGCGCTGCGGGTACTCCTGCTTCCAGCGCCTCCTTACCTTTGGTCCGTGCCACCCAGGCACGCCGGCGGCATGCCTCACTCCTTGCGGCCCCCTCCACGGCTGCTCCCACACTTCCGGGTCACGCGCGTCAACCCTACGGGCACGCGCAGACCCAGGCTTCAATTTGCTGGCGCCCTGACAATTGTCCAGTATATTTTTCAATTTGCTGGCGCCTGACTCCGCTGATGCTGACGCGGTGCGCGCATCGCGCGCTTCCCTGCCCCTGCTCCATCAGGTCCGCCCCCAGGCCCTTCTCTCCTATCAGGCCCTTCCCCGGGCCGCTCATCCGCTCCTTCCCTTGCTCTGACAGGCCCCAACTGCCCAGGCACCTCTCCCCTATCAGGTCCTCCCTCGGGCCGCTCCTCCGTCCCTCCCCTTGCTCCGATAGGCCCCAGCCTCCCAGACACTTCTCCCCTATCAGGTCCTCCCTCGGGCCACTCCTCCGTTCCTCCCCTTCCTCTGATAGGTCCCAGCCCCCTATTTAGTCTCCCCTCACCATTTCCTCTTTGCTCTGCATAGCTTCTGTACCTTGGTGCTGTCGGCTGTTGCCTGGCCCCTTTTTGTCTTTCAGTTCCTTTTCCTGTCCCTGGATATACTGCTGACCTCCCTGGATATCGACCTTTGGCTTTGGACTTCTACTACGCTGCTCTCTGAAACCCTTGGATTTGGCTTTGGAGATTACTACCCTGCAGACTTCTATATCTTTGATCTCTCTGTGGGGGTACTCCAGGGCTCTGTCCTGGGACCTTTTCTCTTTTTTCTGTATACACTCTCTCTAGGTGACCTAATAACATATTTTTGGTTTAATTATCACCTCTATGCTGACGACACACAAATATACTTTTCAACACCTGACCTTACACCTGCTGTACAAACCAAAGTTTCTGAATGTCTCTCTGCTATATCATCCTGGATGGCCCTCCGCCGCCTTAAACTCAACATGGCTAAAACAGAGCTCCTCATACTTCCTCCCAAACCTGGCCCTACTACCTCCTTCCACATTACTGTTGGAACTACGATCATTCACCCAGTAGCCCAAGTACGCTACCTAGGGGTCACACTCGACTCCTCTCTCATATTCGCCCCTCACATTCAAAACATTTCTAAAACCTATCGCTTTTTCCTCCGCAATATAACAAAGATACGCCCTTTCCTCTGTTGCTCGACTGCTAAAACTCTGACTCAGGCCCTCATTCTCTGCTGTCCGGCCTTCCTGCCTCTCACCTGTCTCCCCTACAATCTATCCTAAACGCTACTGCCAGAATCACTCTACTCTTTCCTAGATAAGTCTCAGCATCTCCCCTCATGAAATCCCTCTCCTGGCTTCCGATGAAATCCCGCATCTCACACTCCATTCTTCTCCTCACTTTTAAAGCTTTACATTCTTCTGCCCCTCCTTACATCTCAGCCCTAATTTCTCGTTATGCACCATCCAGACTCTTGCGTTCTTCTCAAGGATGTCTTCTTTCTACCCCCTTTGTATCTAAAGCCCTCTCCCGCCTTAAACCTTTTTCACTGACTGCCCCACACCTCTGGAATGCCCTTCCCCTCAGTACCCGACTAGCACCCTCTCTATACACCTTTAGGACCCACCTTAAGACGCACTTGCTTAAAGAAGCATATGAATAGCACTGTGGATATTCTGAACACATGATACATAAAGCTTGGCCCCCTGCAGACGCACTTACCAGAACTCCCTCCTACTGTCTCTGTATATTCTCCCTACCTACCAATTAGACTGTAAGCTCCTCGGGGCAGGGACTCCTCTTCCTTAATGTTACTTTTATGTCTGAAGCACTTATTCCCATGATCTGTTATTTATATTATCTGTTATTTATTTGATTACCACATGTATTACTACTGTGAAGCGCTATGTACATTAATGGAGCTATATAAATAAAGACATACAATACAATACAATATCCCTTGGACACGGCATACGGACACTCTACTACGCTGCTCTCTCCACTCCACGACCCAGGCTTACGGACACTCTAATACGCTGCTCTCTCCACTCCACGACCTAGGCTTACGGACTTTACCTTTCTACGCTGGAGTTGGCAAGTACGGTACCCATTCTATTTTTGTTACCCGGACCACCTACGCCACTTCCACACTCCGGCCGCGCCCCCGTTTACTGCTAGGTCTGTGGTATTAGTCCTTTCCACCTCAGTCCCGGGGTCTCGTCTGGCTTGTGGGCAGGCCGAGCGTTACACTTACATGCCTTTTGTTTTATATGAAGTAGTGTATGATATTATTTATTTTTATCATGTAATGTTTACAAGCGTACATTGAACAGCAAAATCATCACATGAACTAAACGTCTAACCCAGGCATAGCGGAACAGAAGCACAGACATAGCCAAGGCATTGCATATTGTCAGAACCTTGAAAGAGTCGGTATCAGCAGTTGCTGAAATCCTACATGAGTCACTCATTTTTCATTATTAAGAAAGAATGCAGTGTTCATTTACCCATAACAGTGTCAAAAAATAGTGTGTGCCGAGCACGCGCATTTTAAGTGAAACTTCTTTGTCTTTTGTCACAGAAATTGAATTTGTGATGGTGATGTTTTTAAAAGTCAAAACCCAATTTCAGTGACAAAACACAAAGAAGTACGGAAGTGGGACTTAGAACGCACGTACATGGCACATTCCCCCTGTTTTAGCTTTTTGCACTAACATATTTATACTAAATTTGAATTCCGTGTGTGTGTGTGTGTGTGTGTGTGTGTGTGTGTGTGTGTGTGTGTGTGTGTGTGTGTGTGTGTGTGTGTGTGTGTGTGTGTGTGTGACTCTGGGTCTGTATGTGTGTGTATGACTCTGGGTCTGTATGTGTGTGTGTGTAACTCTGAGTGTGTGTGTGAGTGTGTAACTCTGGGTGTGTGTGTGTGTGTGTGTGTGTGTGTGTGACTCTGGGTGTGTGTGACTCTGGGTCTATGTGTGTGACTCTGGGTGTGTGTGACTCTCGGTGTGTGTGTGTGTGTGGTTGTGTGTGTGTGTGTGTGACTTTGTGTCTGTTTCAGTAGTGGGACGCGGCTCTCTCCCCTCCTCCCCCCCCCCGCCCCTTCAGTCCATCCTATAGTTGGTGGCGCGCATGCGCAGAGGCCCACGGCCCGTGGTGCTCATACGCAGAGGCATGCGGCTATGGAGATATTTGGTGGGTGTCTGCGCATGTGCTGGCTATGGTCAGAGCCATAGGGGAGGTGGGATCTCTCGTAGGCATGTCACGCAGGCCCCAGCGACACAGTGCAGTCAGGAAAAGAAGCGGCTTGTGCTCGGTGAGGGGGAGACTCCACTGAAGTGACTGCGGTGTCTACGCATGCGCGGTTGTGAGCTTCCAACACTCTTATGGCCTCTTCTGCCAGGAGTGACGTCACTTTCGGGACTGACTTCCGTCTCCATCAAGGCGATTTACTCCTAGGAAAATGTTCATATGGTAGGTACCAGCATAGAAGTTTCACTTCAAAAGTACTGCTCTGTTAAATGAGCATTACATACTTTCATATAGCTCTGTAATGAAAAATGAATTGATCATTAAACAGTGAATTCAGACCAAATCATCACCATCATCATATACTGTATAGGGTGTAAGAGTAATCTGAGAACCCTTACATCTAAACCTTTTTTCGCCCCTGCTTACTCAGTAAAACTAAAAGTGATCTGTGCTACAAGCATGCACTGAACAGTAACCACATAAGAGTAAAAATAAAATGTAATTAACAGACAAGGCAAACCATACGTAGCCAGGGCATACATACTGTCATAACACTGAAAGAGCCGGTATCGGATGCAGAAAGTCTAAATGAGTCACTCATTTCTCGTTCTTAAGACAGAATGCACTGTTCATTTACCCTTAGAGTAATGCTCTGTTAAATGGGCACTGCATTCTTTCCTATAAATAGAACTCTACAATGAAAAATGAGTTACTCATTTACAATGAGATCTCAGCCATCATATGCGACACATGAGAGCTGAGTCTCGGTAACACACTGGTTGTAGTACACCATGCAATACGTTTTGAGCAATTCCTTTTAGCTCTCTTTTCTGTATGTAAACATTGTAATTTCTGAGAAGGCACGCTCCACATTAGCCCCGGACACTGGGAGACCAAGAATATCCTAAGCACATTTGGCAAAATCAGGCCAACAGTTGAATGTGCCATTCCAATAACAATGAACTGTAAGGGTGGTTTTCTGGTATTGGTTCTTCCAAGTATTGATGAAATTCCTTTTCCAGACCAACAGCGCTCGGGAACACTAAAAACAAAAAGACATTACTTTTATAATCCTGGCTAAACTCTCCTTTCTGAAATAGGTCATGGATCTGAACTGTGTACCAAAGGGAAGCCTCTCGCGCTTCAAATGCCTTGGTGGGAGAAGGGATGTTACGCTGAAGCATTGTTTGTGTGCCATATGTTATTCATGGAATCATAAAATAACCTGAAGCTGTCCTCAACTAACTGCTGTTTTTCAGATGATAAACACGGTGGTAAAGCACACGTGGCAGGTCCACTTCAGGTGGTAAAGCACACGTGGCAGGTCCACTTCAGGTGGTAAAGCACACGTGGCAGGTGCACTTCAGGTGGTAAAGCACATGTGGCAGGTGCACTTCAGGTGGTAAAGCACACGTGGAAGGTCCACTTCAGGTGGTAAAGCACACGTGGAAGGTCCACTTCAGGTGGTAAAGCACACGTGGCAGGTCCACTTTACTTTCCAATAGGTGCTTTGCTTGGACCCCTACAATGTTAAACACTTGATGCACATGTGTTTTCAGATTTAAGACATTGGCACATAAGGAGATTAACAACTGGAGTCATATTTTCCATTAGGAACTTCAAGAGACAGTACATGGTGATTCTGTTAACTTCACTGTTAATATGCACTTTAATCGCCTCAGTTTTTCCCAAAAGCCTCATCACTTAGTTAAAAAAAAAAACAGTGAATGGTCTACACATTGCTAGCAAAGCATCAAGAGCCTCCAAAACTGAAAACCATCTTCTCTGAGTAACCATTGGTATTACTTTCTGTTTTACGCCCTGTTGGGCGCACACTCCATAGTACTTTCACTTGAGTTCCCTTGCATACAAGAGCACCAGAATGCATAAGGAAATCAACAGTTCTTTTGAATACTTCACATGAACTCAAAGTGTTTTTTAACGCACCATTGCGTTGGTAGGGGCAGCGGGGCACAGTATATTAAAGGCTAAGCCCGCTTCTTGCCCCTACCAGTCAAGTTGGCAACCCAGGTAGGAGGTCAGAATGGCTATCTCTAGGCTACAAAATGGTTGCTAGCCCTGCTATTATAGGTAACTGGAGGCTAGGGATCTGTAGCATGGTTGCTGTGTGAGGTTAATAAACACAGATGGAGTGACCAGATGGCCAGAATAGTCCCTATTCGATGCACTCACGGTCAAAAAATGAGGGGGAGTATAAGATGTAAATGTCCCCAAAGGGTGGCTGATTACACTGACTGATCCATGTACCAAATAGGACCAAAAGCATTCTAACCAATAAAATAAAATAATAAACTGTAATAGTATTTAGATAACAACGCCGAAATAAAAGTGAGCATATAATACATTGTGAAATCTAAAAATGGATTAAAAATCCCCAGAGCCGAGGAAACAAGGTGTCAGAAGGTGAGACCGGGCTAATAATTCAAGACCTTAATTAGGTATATACTGGTGTGTATATGTGCCCCTAGATGACAAGACTATATTGATATATAAGCTATATAGAGATTCAGGGAGGGACATATGGTTGTTGTCCTCGCGTCTCCCAGGATCTATCTGCTTCCAAACACCATCCCGCTCATGGGCGTCACTAACATGATGTCACCACGTCCCGATGCACGTTTCGCGCGACGTGTCATGCTTCTTCAGGGGGAGGAGGCTGTGTGAGGTTGTCAGTTGTTGAATGACATTATGTTTCTATGTTTTTTTGGGTGACTCATTGAATGCTTGGGCCACTATCACAAGTTGAGTGGCTAGTATACAATGAGACAAACTCTTTGAAAAAGCCCGATCGCGGGTGAAACGCGTTAGAGGTGCAGGGGTTCTCTTCCCTCCTCTCAATTTTTATCCATGTCTCAATAAAGGATTTTTTTTGTAGCACAGTCCAGCCTCATCGATTTTTTCTGCATCGTAGTGCCCGCTGACTCATCTTCCCTCTCGGCACAAGGTGATTTCGTTCTACAATGAGACAAGGACTAGACGTTGTGTGGGGCTAGGTGCAGTTGTCTGGGGACAATGGGGACATAGGGAAGGATGGGCCCTCCTGCTGGGGAGTTACACACTCCAACATGGGAGCATTGTCCTCTCTCTCTGACAGCATGGCGTGTACACCTGTGAGAAGTGGAGCTGTAATTTTGAACCGAGGCTTGGGTCCTAGCTTGTTTCCCATTGGTCAGTTCCAATTTTCCACTCTCACCAAGCCGTGCCCCCTGGTGCGCTGTCTCCGACCCTCAGCCCCGTTTGGTCCATCTGGTCGACCACCTGGATCCTGAATGATTCAGCGGAGGAAAGGTCTCAGCTGATTGGTCGGCACCCCATCCTCCATGATTTCAGATGGAGGCCAGGAAAGTATACAAGCCAACACCGATCAGGGCTCCACAGTTGTTCATAGTTGGCCTCGGTGTCTAAAGGCCAACTGGAAAGTGAACTGTGGACCAGAGGCAGGCATCCCTTGACAAACAGATGGATTAAGGCCATCCAAGGTAAGCTTGCTTTGCCAGCACTCTGCACGTAGTGAGCTAGGAGAACCCTGTACCCTGAGGTTGTGGTGAGTTGTGCAGTGTGTTGTACTGTGTTGCTACCTGTTGGCTATGGCTAGAATAAACCTTTGTTAATGTAACCCCTCCACTTTTAGTCCTCAGACTTATGGCTATTGCTAAGGTAGGGACCTGAGTCCCTATTGATAACATAATTGGCCACACGTGGCCTATGGTCACACAGCGGGAGAGTGGGGGGAGGGGGAGAAACATACAGACACGATATATGGGTGACACAACAGGTTTACTGTATGCCTAATAACTTGGGCAAACTGTGATCCTCAGCAGAGGATCACTACATACAGTATACAATTATAACACAATCCCCAATAACGCGGCCCGGATGTGAATTAATGTTAGTGGCACGTTATCCACCCAATCCTGAGTAAATTGGCTTTGTGATGGTGCCAGTATACCGTGGGAGCTCTTTGTGTACTAACTGTTGCAGCCCTGTACTTTAAAAAGGGTGCTTTGGTACCACTGTGCTTTGTAACCGTTGAGTGTCCCCTCCGATGGTGCTCGAACACTCGATCATGTCCTGACTAAAACCCGCTACTCATGCTGCCACGTGCACTCGTGCACACTCTGCAATCCTTGACCGAACAGCTCTGATCTCATCATGGTCGCCCCCCTTTTGAAAGGCTCATCTCCCTCTTAGTCCCACCTCTTCCACAGCCGTTATCATTGGCTACTATCATGTCCATTTACAGTCCATAGCACATTGTGGAAGAACCTGCCAGGGGGCAGTACGAGTGTGTGGATCTCATCACACAGGGGGTTACATTTATTTAACAATCTCGTTCTGCCTGGTGTTTGCAGTGTACCGTGCTAACCATCTAACAAGTGGCAAGCGCCACATAAAGGAAAAGCTTTGATGTCTGATTTTGCCTCCTTTAAGTCTTTGCAACATTTTTTTCATGTAACTTGCAGAGTCACTGGCAATGCAAACAACATCTTCCCATTTTTTTTGTATATTTGTCAAGCATATTTTGCAAGTGTATTGCAATAGAAACAGCATTGCAGGTTTCTAGCACTTCAATAACTAAATCAACCGGCTGGTAGCTCTAGGAAAAAACTAGTATGTAATGAAGTCCATATGTGCCATAGCATTTCACTCCTTGGAAAAGCGCCACTAGCGGCGTGAAACGCATGGGAGGAGGAGCTCTTTGTCCGTGGTTGTTCTTCTTTTTTATGTAGTTCCAATAAAGTTTTTTTAACTATATTCCTGGCTGGTGAGTTCCGTTGTTTGCAGTCGCTCAAATCTTTTTTCTACTCTTCTAGTACTTCGATGTCTGCCATAACAGTGCGCCGCACCCAGACATCTGCTTTGTCTGGAAATACGACAGCCACAGCAGTATCATTATGCATTTCTGGGGTCTCATCAGTGGTGATTGCTAATGTTCATGATTCAATTGACTCCATAATATGCTCAATATCAGCGGCATACATTTCTGGTAGGTACTTTTCATACACCTGGCTTGATTTTGGCAAAGTACGTGCTGTCGGAGCACACGTCCTAAAAAGATCACTGAGGGCACCATCAGCCTGATGAAGACTAACCCCGGAATGGACCATAGCGCTAGCAAATTCATGTGCCACATCTCTCTTCTTCATGCTTATGTTTAAAGCAAGTAATGGGGGCAGAAAGTGACATTTGTAAAGGCCCGGTACTGGGTTTGGGCATTGGCTCTTTCAGCTTGCTCTGCGCCTTGGGCTGCACATACTCACTAATCCTGCTAGCTGTTTTTCTGTTTAGTACAGGAATTGTAATAAGATGTCTCTCACCGTTCACTTCTTCCACAGTTAAATCTTTGTTCTCCAGTGCATTTTCATGTTTCACGTCTTCGTCGTGGCATTGCTCCACAGGAATCCTGTGCGGCGATAAATTGGGTTTTCACAACATAGCAGATGCTGCGGCTACCCTGCAGCCATTCCTTTTCAATTCTGTTTATGGGACAGCCAGCAAGAAACGCAAATATGTTTAAATACTTATTTCAACAGCTCGCGCTTGCAAAATTAGGCTGCGTCCACGCTGCCGCTGAGAGCGGTGGCTTCACCAACTCTCCAAGCATGAGCACAGGGTGTCCTGCATAATTTTGCAAGCACGAGTGGGGGTGCATGGATCGGGGCTATTTTTGTGTGTGTTTGTGTGGCTGTGTGTGTGTGCATTAACTGCTGCTGAGCGCGCTTCAAAATCGATTTTGTTTTTCTCCCCAAGCTCCAAGCTTTGGAGAGCGTACGCCCCCCAGTTTGCGCACCTCTGCATTCAATTACAACACACACACAATCACAACACAGACACAGCACACATACTCAATCACAACACACACAACACACACTAACATCACAACACACACTCAATCACAACAAACACAGACACAACACACACACAATCACGACACACACACAATCACAACACAGACACAGCACACATACTCAATCACAACACACACAACACACACTAACATCACAACACACACTCAATCACAACCAACACAGACATAACACACACACTCAATCACAACACACACACACACACACACACACACATACTCAACGCACACAATCACAACTAACACAGACAACACACACACACATACACACACTCAATCACAACACACACAGACACAACACACACACTCAATAACACACACCACACACTCATATCACAACACACACACAATCACAACCAACACACACTAAATCCCAACACACACAACATAGACACAACACACAATCATAAGTCACAGACTTTCACCTGGGGGAGGAAGTACTACTGTAGGCATGCTCCTGTCTCCCATGCTGCTGAAAACTGGGGCGGGTAACACAGGAGGAGGAGGAGGAGGGGATGTCTGTGTGCAGGGAAGGAAAGCTCCGCCCCTGCAGCAAGGCCCCGCCCCCACAGCAAGCCACAGCACACAGAAGCAGCAGCAAGGCCCCACCCCCACAGCAAGCCACAGCACAGAGAAGCAGCAGCACGGAGCTTTTGCCTGCCCGTGCACAGCTCTGCCCACCCCCAGGTTTCACCGCACGCTGCCTGCGCCTCCCCTAAATAATCTTGCGCCCCCAGTTTGCGAACTTCTGTAATATTTCATGTGTTGTTGTTCATCTGAGGTTGTATTTACCTAATTTTAAGACCTGCTAAGGAACAGATGATTGTTATTATGTCCTGATATGTAAAACCATGGAATTCAGAGAGGGTGTACTTTCTTTTTCACACAGCTGTATATAGCATCTCTTTAATTTAAGTTTTCTGCTATTCTACTATTAGCATCATTGAATTAGCAAACAAGTCACTGTCTATGTTCTCTAGAACAGATGCCATAGTCTAAATTCTTCTGTCATGAAACATCACTTCTTATCTCTACTGGACTATTTTAGATATACTTGAGTGACTTGTCTGGATGACTTGAATTCATGGATTCCCCAGAGGTACAATAGTTTCTGACAAGTGTCTCTGCATAAGAATCAGAACGGAGGTTAGACTACAAGGTGACATCACAACAACATTTTTATTTAGGCGTTCAGCTCTCCAGTAAGCACTTGCCAATTTTACTTCAGCGGCTGCCAAGTCTCATTATTGTAAGCTTGTTACTGTAAGACAGGAATGGATATCCGGCAAAACCTACATAACAACAAAAATACTGGGTTCGTTATAAATACAAATCAATATGCTAAGTCAGACGCCATAGGGAGACTGACTACAGCTCTGTCTGGTAACTCCTCGACTGCAGTAGGGGCCTGCAAACCATAGCATTGCAATGCAGTGCATATCTTTCTGACATAGAATGGGTTAATCCACTGGAAGGTTTTCCTTGGTGTGGAAACCAAGGATGCGGTGTCCTTGAAAGCTTCAGGGATTTTTGTTTTTACTAATATAGCTTAAAATGCAGAGCTATTCCCTGTAGGTTGGGAAGGCAGTTTTATGTAGGAGAGATTCAGGCTCAGACATAAATACTGTACACAAACACACAGCAGCAGCCACCAGAGCAGGGATCCCTGCTTATCTTGACCCAAGGTAGTTAGTTGTTAGGGACACAACTGAGGGACTGGAGACATTCTCTGATCAGTATTTGTTATCTTGGCACATCTATTCCTTGATATAATGCAAATGATTGTTTTCTGGATTTAAAGGGGTTACATTTACAAATAAATGATTGGGGTCCTAAAAAAGGTAGCACCATTACTGAAAAAGGGGAGACAGTTACAACAGATAACATGTTTTGACCATGATTTAGGGCTAGGCCACCTTGATGTCAGGAACAGGCTGTATTGTCTATCTCTGAAACCATCCCGGTAATCTCGTTAAATGTTTGGAATTTTTATTTTGCTTCTATTTTGTTTTCTAGTGAATCGCCACAAAAATATACCCTCACTGCAAGTGTCTCTCTGATCCAGGAAGCTACTAAACCTGTACCGCACAAGAGAGCACCCTGCACCCTCTCACCCAAACCAGAAGGAAGCCGAGGGCTCGAAGGTAAACTTACCTCAGACTGAATTTATGGCTTATTATTGCTAAGGGGCTTAACCCTCCAACCCATAGCTAGCAACTACGTTCTGTGTTAGTCAGTGCTCTAGATAGGAGCTAGGTATGTTTATTTTGGTTGCTACTTATATGCTGAACAGAACCAATATTTTATGTTGTTAAAGCTTTGGGCTTTAAAAGCCTACATTTATTTTCCAGAAGCAGTGTCCTGTTTTCACCTATGCACACACGTCCTACACAGTTCTAGTTGCAATGGCCCTACTGGTACACAATCCTACAGGATCAACATGCAAAGCTGCATCGTTCTACAGATTTCACTGTATACTGCTGGCAGACAACATCTGGGGTCTCTGTAAACACACACACAACTTTCTGGCGTCTCTTTCTGCAACTCAGCAGACAGCAACTTGTAGCTTTCACACCACTCCTAGGCTGGGCAGGGTTGGACAGAGACTAGAAGATGACTTTCTCCGTTTTTTTATTTTATTCTATACAGTAGTCTTTATTGGGACCTTCAAACGTTATATTAAACAACAAAATAACACTGCAGAACAAAAGAATGACATTACAATATAGAAATATGGACATATTTATACACAAACGTAAATATTCATGTTGATCTTAAAAACTTTAAAGGGTAAGAGTTGTACACACTTACACAAATAATATTGAATCAAACAAAAACATTTATTTTCCCTTAAACTCAGTTTCCAACTTTCTGTCTACTTCTCCAAACCATGTATAAAGTATCACATTTGTCTTCTTGCTCTGTCTATCTCGGCTTATTTTATGTTATTTTTTTCACAGGTGCCATTATCTGTGGCCCTCAAATATTTGTCAGAGGAGGCCCCAGGAAGTGTGCTCACATGTTTGTTTGATCAAATCCCTGTCCTGTTTTGGCATTGTATCAATGAACTGTTCCCTCCTTTTATTTCTCCATTTAAGTTTTTCCTTTGTTTCTGCTTCCAATTTGTCTAATAGCATTAATTTAGTCAAATAGTCTATTAAGGTATCTAGCCTGGGAGAGTCCAGCGTGAACCAGTTTACCAGCACGATTTTCTTTCTGCAACCAGGACATCATCATTGTTTATTTTTAGAGCTTAAGGGAGCACCACAATACTTTACAGTCAGTTTAAGAACATATTAACATTATACGCAATTAACTTTGTTAGGAAAAGCCAGAAGGAAGAAATACTACTTACATCATGCCCGAAACAGTGGTAAAGTTGATACACACCTGAGCTTTAGCGATTTCCAGACCTCTGAAGCTGCACATGAGAAGGCCCACCTACCCAGCTTAGGGTGCCATAACCTTGGCACAGAGGCAGACCTCCTCCAGAGGACCTGAGATCATAGCCAATATACATCCAAGGCACCAAAAGAGACTGTAGATAGGCAAGCCCTTGGCCTTGCAAGGTTTTAAAGGCCATAACGGCCAACTTGAACTGAACCCGGAAGATCACTGGAAGCCAGTGCAGATTGTGTAGGATGGGAATAATATGCTCAAAGCGAGAAACACGTCTCAGCCCCAGAGCAGCAGTGTTCTGCAAAAGCTGGAGCCTCTGCATCAGGCACACCAGTAATTTTGCACATAAGGCAATCCCGTAGTCCAACTGCATCAACACAAAGGCATGGACCAGTGACTCAAGGTTCATAGATGATAGGAGTGGACACAAACTCCAAAGCAGCCTCAGATACAAAGACCCAGTCTTAACAACTGAGGCCACTTGGGCATTGTAACAGGGGATTTATCCCTGTTCAGGAAATGTGCCTCTAATCCAGCAGTGTGGTGGTTAACTGCTGATAGTCAATTAACTAACACCACCTGGCTGATTAGGTTTGTCAGAAAAGCCTGCCTTTGAGACAGGAAGTGAGATTTTTTCCTGAGTCTCACAAATTGTGGGACTGACCATAGGAACAGACGTCTTGAGCCTGCCAGAGACTGCACGCTACCAGCAAGACACAAGTGAAAGGACTTCTAAAACCTGGAGAACAAAGAAGCCTTCCCCTACCAGAAACAGATAAGACTTTACTTTCCAAGACTTTTTGTATATCTGTACATATCAAGATATGTTTGGGGCTGAATATGAATCTCAAAATCTCTCTGAAGGAGCTTCAGACCCTCAACCTAGATATGGAAGTCTCCCGCCAGGAGACTGTCATTCTCAAAGCAGATGTGCGTAAATGAAGGAGGGATACATGGAGGCCCTCAAAATTACAGAGACTGCAAAAAGAGAAAACTTAAAACTGAAAGAAGAAAATTCTCATTTGACAGACCTCGTCAAGGAAAAGAATGAAAAGCTGCATGAGCTTAAAGAAATAAATAAACTTTTGGAAGATGAGAAGTTTGAAGCAGAGCACCGATTGCAGAACCAACTGCAAGGTCTGCGTACGCACCTCCAGAAGTCCAAGGAGAAGCAGCAAACTCTGCAGGTAGACAATCTGAGGCTGCTAAAGAAGTACAAGTGCTGCAGGAACGTCTGATTACCCAGTATGTCCCCGCAAAGCAGCATGAGAAACTGAAAGCTACCAAAGCATCGCTAGAGGCCAAGCTTAGAGCCCAGGTGACTCGGCACAAGAGGGAGCACAAGAAGGTCCAGAAACTGAGACAAGTAACTGTGGCCCGAGCAAAGAAATTCACAGTGCTTCACAATACAATAAAAATGTGGAAGCAAGCTCAGAGAAAGCAAAGTGTGCAGATAAATTCCCTGAGAAGAGACTTGCAAGACGCACTCAAAAAACAGGGATCTCTCGCGGATGAGATTACAGTTCTACAAGGACAAGTATTGACCCTGACCAAGCGTCAGTATCCCACAGCCACAAAAACCCATGAAGACAAGGGTACAGTGAGAGCTGGGAATACTGCTCGTCTGAAAAACAAGGTTGCAAAATTTGAACCACCTAAACAAGCACTAGCAAAACGTTCAGCCACCCAACAGGCAACAAAAAAAGTTACACGTGCTGAATCAAAACCAGAAGAATCCTTAGCTGATGAAGCTGAAAAGATGGGACATTCTCTGGAAGTGGATGTGGAATTGCAACTCAATCCCAAAGAAGCTGAACTAGCAATTCCATTGAGTGGAAAAAGTGCAGAGAGACAGCTTCAAGAGCGGAAAACTCAAAGGGCTGTTTTTAAACGCTCTGCAACTGTTGCCATACAGTCTGCCTACAATAAGAGGAGCACCCGACGCAAGGGAAATCTTATGACCGCGCACGCAGTAAAAAGACTATACTTGGAAAAAGTCCTCCTCGAGCGACTGAGGAGTGCTGATCTCAAGCACCTTCGGTAGGAGACACGAATAAACTGGAAAAAGGGCTCCAATCCCAGCGGGACTGAGGGTTCTCTTTCTCCATCCACTCCCATTCTAGTCACAGAGATATCTCGAATGAGAGTGGAAGGATGGGCTTTGGCCATGGCAAGCCCGAGCTTCCCACAAACACGGGAGGTATGTAACAGGGGATTTATCCCTGTTCAGGAAATGTGCCTCTAATCCAGCAGTGTGGTGGTTAACTGCTGATAGTCAATTAACCAACACCACCTGGCTGATTAGGTTTGTCAGAAAAGCCTGCCTTTGAGACAGGAAGTGAGATTTTTTCCTGAGTCTCACAAGTTGTAGGAACAGACGTCTTGAGCCTGCCAGAGACTGCATGCTGCCAGCAAGACACAGGGGAAAGGACTTCTAAAACCTGGAGAACAAAGAAGCCTTCCCCTACCAGAAACAGATAAGACTTTACTTTCTAAGACTTTTTGTATATCTGCACATATCAAGATATATGTTTGGGGCTGGGAGACATGCTAATCTAAAGGGAGTTGTTGACTGCATAGGTTTAACTAGAAATACTCCCAAGTGGAACAGAAGCTTTGTTTGACCCCTTATTTGCATACATTTGGATGATTTTCTTGTGTTAAAGAAACAGGCGCAAGAAAAGCCTTATTTAATTTCACCTTAAAAAGTCTCCATTGCATACCTCTGCACATGTTCTCTTACAGGCATGTATGTTCAGACTCTAGCCAAAGATAATTCTGAGGTTATGAACCTGGGACACGGGCAACGGCTGTACACACTGTCCCATATTCAGGCGTCTTGCTGAATCTATAATCATTAGTTATGTCTTGTCAAGGTTGAGCTTCAGCCAATTCATCAGAATCCATGCCACCACCTCGTCTAAGCAAGCAGTTTATGTAACAGCCGTCCGTTGTCCATGACCATCAATAAATCCTTCACCACACAGACTAGGGCTCACTCAGTTCCATGACCGGCTCTAAGGCCAGACTGATGGGATCAAAAAAGCCATCCTTTCCAAACAATCTTCCAACTGGGTGAAAACTACCCTCTCCAACATTTTCCCTACCATGGGAAGGTTGGAAATTGGACGATAGTTGGTGAGATGATCAATATCGAGACCCACTTTCTTTAACAGGGGATGA
The DNA here is from genome assembly GCF_040206685.1 of Ascaphus truei. Lineage (NCBI taxonomy): Eukaryota > Metazoa > Chordata > Amphibia > Anura > Ascaphidae > Ascaphus > Ascaphus truei. The sequence continues at coordinate 66,618,934 of NC_134486.1, forward strand.
GCCAGCGCCTTTATCAAGGACAGGTGACAGGATCCATCGGGTGAAGGAATAGTGGCACGGATGTGGATGGGGGGGGAGGGGGAGGATGTAACTCTAGTCCTGGGCCCCGGGAAATCTGTCTGATCAAGACTCACCATCGACATAGATAACATTACCCTTTAATACAGCATTTGGGGTTGAAAGAGTTAAGGTATAAACCTAATTAATTTCTATGACAACTTTAGAAAGCATTAAAAACCCAACTGAACGCTGCCTCTGTTACCCTGGAAGAAATGTCTCTGTTTGGTACCGCAACCAACAGAGCGCCAGTACTTCGATAGCTACAATTGTAGCAGCTTCAGCTATATAAGTTGACAGTGAATTTAGCAACAATGTATTGACATGTATTGAGATAGTTAGGTGATTCTTAATAGGCACTAGCTTCCTCTCAGATTAGGGTTATTTAGCCTAGCTGTTACCCTTTCATTCATCTATTCTTTTGCTGACAGACACATTAGTCTGCTAGTGCAGACAGGTATTTGACTAAACTTGCAAGACCTTGGGGATGCTGGTAATTATATTCCTGCTGTATTGATAGGGATTTAGACAAACTATATTCTTGGCTTTGCTGCCAATTTACATTGGGTCATTACTCTGACTGTCCTGAGTGTTGGATTTTTAAGAATATAGAGGTTTTATCTTATTTCTAATAGAAAATAGTGCTGTTGTGCACTCTGGAGTGCGTAGATTGTAATGAAGCAATGTATATTTGGATCGGGGGGAGGGTAATTATGCGATCCGTCAGGGAAAAACTTCTTCAGTCCTGGAGGTATAATGTACTGCGACTAATCTCCAACATCAGTGTGACGAGGAAGGACGGGGTTAAACTTATTTGCTATGCATTACTGTGTTTGCCCTGTCTTAGCCATTTTTATCCCCCATTTGCAGGCCATTCCCTGCCTGGAAGGGTAAAAGACAAGATGCATTGCTTGCCATACCCTCTAACCGACACATGATGGCGGTATAGAAGCCGGCATTTATACTAATTCTAGAACGAAAGCACCCAGAAACCGTATTTTTGAGGTGCACATACAGTGAATCACTACATGCACATACATATCATTTTTACAATCAGACAGAGTAAGATCCGACTTGCAGGTAAATGCTATACGGCTCCGTCGGGGAATGGAGTAGGGGTAATGGAGGTAAAGAAAGCCTTCTAACCTCCTATGTTGAACCCTCTGGTATAACTCTAAGTCCCGCTGTCCACGGAGATCCACAACACACGTCCGCAGCCACAAGGAAATCTCCTCCTCCCCTTCCGAGTGCCGCCGAAAACGGAGTATAACAAATAGGGCTGTTGCAGATTCCAGGGCACTTACACGGTATCTATAAAATCAATAATAGAAAAAATAGGGTGCCCAGTTGGTGATGAAAATTGAAAGGCTTTATTTGAACATAATGAAGTGGTGTTCAGTAGGGAATAGTCCTTCCACGCGTTTCATGCAAGTGATGCGCTTTCTCAAGGAGTAATGGACATACCGGAAGTAAGCACATATAATATGCTGAATAATTAAGAAAAACACACCAGACACAGCTGATTGTGGTGTGGTAGTATACAAACATTTTAATCAATTAAAAATATAAAAATAACACACACTGAGACCAGATAATAAAGAATATTATGAAAAAGACAGTAAGTCCTGATTTCCATAACAAACATATATTCCCTAAATATAACCCATAAATAATAAATCAATGGATATGGTTAATATGGATGGCAATCAAAGGGTCAATCTAAATTCAATGCATCAATATATAATTGGTTGTTTATACTAATACTAAAGTAGAATATACATTTTATATAATTCTATCAAAATATAAAAATTAGCGCATATAGAACCAAGAATAAATTCCAACAAATGATGCATAATTAATAATGCTACAATATGAAGAAAATACTAAGTTATATAGTAACGTGTGTGTTGAAACACAGTGTATATTGCCATCAATGTATCCATAATACATGTATCTATCAGAATAGTAACGTAAGTAGAATGTTATAGGTTAACAACCCAAAATATATCGTTTGATTCCTGTTGGAATAAGATTTATTACTTATGGGTACAAAAAGTATATATATATTCTGTATGCTCATCTGCATGTCTAAGGCAGGTCTGCAACCCCGCCCTTCACCATTATCACCCAGCACACAGCACTTCCACTGCAACAAGGGATTCTGCGAAATGACATGCAAATGAGCACGCAGTGCCACTTTTTGCTTCAAAAACCATATTTAACATGGTTCCCTATAGGCTTAAGCTTGCTGCATGGTCACAGCTTTGAGCACAGCCAGGGTTAAGGTGCATACCCAGAAAACCACCCACAGACAGCTGTTTCGACCTTAATGGGTCTCATCAGTGTGGGGTTGATTGACTGGGTATGCATATATATATATACACCCATATCTATCTGGATATATTTTCATTCTAGAAATGGATAAACTCAGATCTTTAATGTTGACAATCCACCCAAATACATATAAAAAAAATACCCCAATGCATATAAATAAAAGACCCCAATGCATCATGGCTGGGGGCACCCGGCCGGCGCTGCAAATTTTGCCTGACCTCTGGCAAGGTCCTGCTGCCGGTTGCGGCCAGGCCCCAACTCTCGGCTGCCTGTAGGACCTTTCCTCTCTCTGTCCCATGCCGCCAAGCTTTCACTGCAGGCGCGCGCCGGGGCACTGACGTCAGCACGCGTCGCGCCGGAAGCTGGGCCAGGCTTACTTCCGGCTCGCTGATGTCAGAGCCCCATTGCGCACCGGAAGTGGAAGCTCGGTGGCGTGGGACAGAGAGGAAAGGTCCTGCAGGCAGCTGAGAGCCGGGGCCCGGACGCGATCAGCAGCAGGGCCTGGCTAGAGGTCCGGGGAAATTTGCAGCGCTGGCCGGGCCCCCGCCTCCCAGCCAGCGGGCCCGGGACACCAGGCCCGGCTGTCCCCACCTCTTGGCGGCCCTGACACTAAGGACAATATTTACTAGGCAGGGGTATAGAGCGACTTATCCTGAGTACACAAAGCAGTATTGTAAATGCCACACATCTATATTTAATTACGTTTATTAAATGCGTCTTTTGCCAGCTGCAATAAGATGTACTGTAGCTGTACCACGTCAATATCGGACCTTCAGCATGATGTCTTCTGCAAAATGTTGCGGTCTATAAGTGTCTGTTTGTGCAGGCAGTGTTTATGTGAAGTACTCGTCCCCCACAGGATATTAAAGTATAAAGAAGAAGCAAAAATGGCAGGTGTGATTTAAGAAGTCCTAATGAAAAGGTTAATAAAAATTTTTTTAAGATCACACTGTGAGTATGTTACATAATAATAGATCCATCTGGTGTCCTTATAAGGTTAAATGACCTACTGTGAGTAACTGAGTGCCTTCTATGAAGTATTCATTAAATATGCTATTTACTTAAATGTCATGTGAACTGATGGCAACACCTGTCATTTTTTTCATACTATGTGAAATCAGCATTCCTTATGAAAAAATGTGAATTAGCACCACTTAGGGAATATGGGCCTTTGTCTTGTAATACAAAACACTACAATTCTGTTTCAGAATTCAAGAAATGGAGAATATCTTAAATAGTTCATATCTTTTCAGCCAATCTCCAAACACTACAACAACCAATGCTTCAGAGTGTACTATACATACAGTACAGCCTTTAATATTTATTACCTACAGCAAAACTCTGACCAAGGTGGATTTTATAGCACGTCGTGAAACACGGCTCATCAAGACCGATGATCCAGTATATTTCCACAGTCGCATTTGTTTTGGATCTATTTGTTTGTGAGGGCCAGAAGGTTCAGCAAATATAACAAACGCTCATGGTAAGTGACTATATACAGTACTGTATACAAAGATTATAATACCGTGGAATGAAAGGGTGCACAAACACCTCGTAGACTGATTGGGTGACAGAGAGTATGGTGGGCCAATAGAGAATGAGATTGGAGAGTGAAAGAGTGTGTGATGTTGTGTAAGAAAAAAATGCATTACTTGTTTTGGGCCTAATATACACTTTGTACTAACTGGGAAACAGAGGGTTATGACATTAGTGAGCTTTTGATATTCTGAGCTTTTGACGTTGGTGCTGGTTGTCGCCATATGTACTGCCACCTGTTAAATTGCAATATAAAAACGTGCTTATACGTACTGTACTAGAAACAAACTGCAAGACTCTGTATTTTGACGTGTGTGTTTGTGTGTGTTTGTGTGTAAGGCAGTCATTGTGTTTGCTATGCAGCTGAAATGAAAGAAATACTTCTGGTTTGCAAGAGAAATATGTTTATAGCTGGGATTAAGTAAGGTTCGATGCAGGGTATTATCACACTGCGGTCCGGCAGCGCACGCGGTTCTCTTTCAATTCCCCTGCTCACGCCGGGGGGAAAAAAATCCCCTTACCTGATTGGTCTGACGCGTGTTGGTGCGCTGCCAGGACTATTTTTTGCGCGCAGCCAGGCTCTATATGAACTCGTGCAGTGAAGCTCGCTCTTCCTTTTCGATCCTGCACGGAGCAAGTAAGTAAGTAGTGCCCCAAGCCTCCATTGCCTCCCATGCCCCCTTTACATTCCATGCCCCCCCCCCGCCCCCTTACCTCCCAGCATAGAGCAGGAGGATGCCTGCGGGGAGGAGTGCAGGAGAAGAGCAGAGGCCGGGTCTGGCTGCAGCGGTAGAGGGTGGGGGCGGGGTTAGCTGCAGAAGAGCCCCAGCAGTAAGACGCGGAAGTCATTGAGATTTTCTAGTGTCTACTGCCAGGGCGCAAGAGGGTTCCCTCTCCCCCTGCTCCACAGTGACAGGTAGTGTACAGAATGAGGAGAGACAGACACACAACACACAGAATGGGCAGAGACACACAGAATGGGCAGAGACACACAGATTGGGGAGAGAGACACAGAGAATGGGGAGAGAGACAGGCACACATAATGGGGAGGGAGAGAGAGACAGAGAATGGGGAGATAGAGGCAGACAAAAAATGGGGAGAGAGAGTGACTGACACACAGAAAGTGAGAAGAGAGACAGACACAGCGAATGGGGGGGAGAGACAGACACAGAATGGAGGAGAGAGAGACCGTATCAGATGAGCGGAGACAGAATGGAGGGAAGGGGGGAGAGAATGGAGGGAAGGGGAGAGGGAGAGAAGGGGGGAGAGAGAGACACACAACACACAGAATGGGCAGAGACACACAGAATGGGCAGAGACACACAGAATGGGCAGAGACACACAGATTGGGGAGAGAGACACAGAGAATGGGGAGAGAGACAGGCACACATAATGGGGAGGGAGAGAGAGACAGAGAATGGGGAGATAGAGGCAGACACAAAATGGGGAGAGAGAGTGACTGACACACAGAAAGTGAGAAGAGAGACAGACACAGAGAATGGGGAGGAGAGACAGACACACAATGGAGGAGAGAGAGACCGTATCAGATGAGCGCAGACAGAATGGAGGGAAGGGGGGAGAGAATGGAGGGAAGGGGAGAGGGAGAGAAGGGGGGAGAGAGAGAAGGGGGGAGGGAAGTGGGGAGAGAGAATGGAGGGAAGTGGGGAGAGAGCATGAAGGAAATGGGGGGAGAGAAAGAATGGAGTGATGGGGGGGGAGATAGTGTGTGTGTGTGTGTGTGTGTGTGTGTGTGTGTAGGGGGGGCAGAGAGACAGAAAGGGGAGGGGCGCAATTGGTGATGTCATTTGTATTATATTTATTTTTATGTGTCCCGATTTTTAGTTTTGTAAATCTGGTCACCCTAGCTTTAAAACAATTTCTAACTTGCTTTGTTCCAGATCTGACTAGAAAGCTTCAAACAATAGACCTCGGAATCCCCCGTAACTCAGAAGACAGGTAGGGAACGCCTGCACTCGTGTGTGCTTGCTGACAGTAACGCTTTAATCTTCTTTTGGGATTGTTAACAATCACTTATATTCGCAAACCAGCCTGCATTTGGTCAGTGTGAAGAAGCATAGTATTTTCCCATTAATCAAAAATCAGCTTCACTGCGGATCAGCTCACACACACACACACACACACACACACACACACACACACACACACACACACACACACACACACACACACACACACACACACACACACACACACACACACACACACACACACACACACACACATCCACACACACACATCCACACACACACACACACACACACACACACACAACACACACACACACACACACACACACATACCACCACACCTCCTTGATCCTAGGCCGTGGCCCCAGGGCCTTCTACAGCGCACGCAAAGAAACACCTCAATGGGGCTGGGCCCAGTACACACCTTTGTGGGTTATGTGCAGCCGCGCTGTACTACCAGTTTTCCCAAAGACATTGAAATTGAATTTAGAAGTTGCGACGGAGGGGTGACCACGCCCCCGTCCCTGCCGGCAGTTCAGCCAATGAGGGCGAACCAGCCACATGAGGTCATGACCACACCCCTGGAAAATCCCAGCCACTCCCCCCGTCGTAAACTCTGCAGTCTTGTCCCAGACCGCAGTGAAGCGCTGTGCACGCGCCGCCCCTCCCCCCCACCGGGCGCGTGTGCTACAGTGCACACTGGGACCGCGGCCTTAGGCTGCGGCCATGGTGCCTCTGAGCGCGCTATGCACTTGGCACGTTCAATGTAATGAAAGCAAATGAGGACGGCCATGCTCGCGTGACGCGCACGTACACTCACAAAAGCTCAGCGCTTGAAGAGACAAAAAATTAGTTCTTACTAGGAATTTATTCAATTTATTTTTTTAAAAGCGGGGGTGGGGCTAGGTGGCAAGTAGATTTTTGGAGAGAGGTATGGGAGAGAGGCCCACAGCAGCTGGGGAGAGCAGAGGCACCATGTGCCTGAGACCATCCCCAAGATAAGTGTGTTGTATGTATTTGGGAATGGGGGGTAGTGTTGTATGTATTTGTAAGGCCGCCACCCACTGCGCCCGCTTCTGCCCTTACATCCACCGCCGGGCCGCATGGCGTCCGGTCCCGTGGTCTCTCCTCTCTCCCTCCATCGGCTCCCACACATGCGCGCCGACGGGGCAGACCCCCGCGCTTGTCGACGGCTTCTGACGTCCTTTCTGGCGTGCTCCCGCATCCCCTTCCGTCGCGCGAATCGCGCGCACGCGCAAATGCCACTATGTCCATCTTTACTGCCGCCAATATACTTGTTCCTCCCACACCTGCCCTGCATCCTGCCTCAGCCTATCAGCGCTCTACCTTCATCTGACATCACCGCTGGTAGTTCTCATTGGCTCCTATCAGTATTTAGTGCTACCAGCCCAGAGCTGATTGCTGAGCATAGTCAGTCTCTGGTTGTGCTTGCTACAAGCTACTTCGCAGTCTGCTCTTGTATTCCGTTACAGACCCTTGCTTGAATCTGGACTCCCGACCTCTGGCACCCTCGAACCCTGGCTCGCCCTACGGACTTCTACCTTCTCCTCTCCTCGACATTGGCTTTGGACTTCGACTACTCTTGATCTCTCCGACCCCGACTCTGGCAAGTACCTCTACGATTCTACACTCTCCTGCCCCGACCCAGCCTATCTACACTACTCTTCTTACCGGACCCGCTCACGCGGCTGTAGGGCGGTGATTTTCCTGTATCCCAACCTCGGCCTCGCGGTCCTGTCCGGTTTGTGGTGAGCACTCCTATAATCCCGTGACATTATGCTCAGCCCAACAGACCTGGACTCCGCCGAGGTGGGTCGACGCTTAAGCGAACACGATAGCCTGTTCAAAGAAGTAGAGACTTGTCTCTCTCAAAATAACCAGCGTATGGAACTGCTCCAAAGCTCCCTAGGTACCATTTCGGAACAACTCAAATCTCTTCTGTGCTCTCCTGATACCGCTGCCGCTCCTCCTGCTCCTATCTTCTCCCCGCCGGTACCTCAGACTCACCCTTCTGAACCTCGCCTACCCACTCCCAATCGCTATGCAGGAGAGCCTTCAGCATGTTGTGGCTTCCTGGGGCAGTGTTCCATCCAATTTGAGCTTCTACCTTCTCATTTTCCTTCTCCCCGTTCCATGGTCGCGTACATTATCTCGCTGTTGACCGACGATGCCTTGGCCTGGGCTACACCCTTATGGGAGCAACGGCCAGATCTGACTTCCAACCTGGACCGATTCTGTGCTGAATTCCGGAGGGTGTTCGACACACCAGGAAGGAGGGTAACAGCCGCATCTTCTCTCCTCAATGTAATGCAGGGAAATCGCTCTGTGGCTCGCTACGCACTTGAATTCCGCACTATTGCGGCAGAAACAAGGTGGAATGACGAAGCGCTCGCTGCAATGTTCTGGCAGGGCTTAAATGACTCCCTCAAAGACGAACTGGCTGCCCTGGAGCGACCTACATCATTGGAGGAACTCATCGCGCTCTGTATCCGTATGGATCAGCGGCTCCAGGAGCGAAGAGCAGAGAAAGGAAAACGTCAAAAAGGTATCCAATCCACTTCCTTCCCACATACAGCTCCAGGGGAGTCCACCGCCGTATCTACTGAAGAACCCATGCAGCTGGGTGGGACTAGCCTCTCTTTGACAGAAAGACTATGCCGGCGTCGGGCTTACCTCTGCCTTTACTGCGGAAATAGTGGACACCTGGTGAGTACCTGTCCGTCCAAGTCGGGAAACGCCAGCCCCCAGTGAGTACTGGGAACACTACACTGGGTATGGTAACCTCTCCTTCCTCTCCCAAACTACCATCCAAGATACTCCTTCCTATAACCCTATCAGGAGGCTTTGGGGACATCACCACACAGGCCTTCTTAGACTCCGGTTCTGGTGGGAACTTTGTCGATCAGGCTTTTGCTGAGAAGAAAAATAAAAAAATACAAAAAAAACAACATATAGAACACCTACAAGCTCATATTGAACCCCCAAAATACCCACAACATATATATAAGCATATAAGTTTCACAGAGGAGTGCTACTGAGCATGGCAATATATATATTTAAAACCAGAGACATAACATAAAACACAGACAGAGCTCAGTGCACATCCAGAAAAACTTATATACGGTACAGTGCCTAAATATACATTTTTTTGCTGAGAAGAACCAGATTCCTCTGGTAGCTAAGGATTGGCCCGTGAGCCTTGAAGCCATTGGTGGTAGGCCTTTGCAGCCCGCATTCATTTCACAGCAGACCATTCCCCTCCGTCTCAAGATGACTGGTCACCATTCCGAACATATTCATTTGCATGCCATCCACACGCCGGCTGTAGACGTGATATTGGGTCTTCCCTGGCTCCAGCACCATAACCCCCAGATCGACTGGCTCCAGTCACAACCCATCACCTGGAGAGACCGGTGTCGAGACATTTGTCTGGATTCGCCTAAGGCTCTAGTAGGTGCCACACGTCCGGAATCTAAGAATCCCCTCCTTCCGGACGCCTACTGGGAGTTCAGAGACGTCTTCGACAAAATTCAGGCGGAGGAATTACCACCCCATTGTGCCTACGATTGCCCGATCGATCTTCTTCTTGGCGCGATTCCCCCCAGAGGATGTACCTACCCGCTCCCTGCCCCCCCCCCCGAGACCAAGGCGATGAAACTTTACATACAGGAGAACCTCCAGAGAGGCTTCATTCGTAAGTCTTCTTCTCCGGCAGGAGCAGGCTTCTTTTTTGTAAACAAAAGGATGGCACACTTCGCCCTTGCATTGATTATCGTAGCCTCAACAAGGTGACTGTCAAGAATCGGTAGCCACTTCCCTTGATTGCCGAACTTTTCAACAGGTTACAAGGCGCCACTATCTTCTTCAAGCTGGATCTCCGGGGAGCCTACAACTTGGTTCAGATTCGTAAGGGAGACGAGTGGAAGATGGCCTTCAACACGTGGGATGGGCACTATGAGTACCTCGTGATGCCCTTCGGTCTCTACAAAGTGCCAGCCGTCTTCCAGGATTTCGTTAACGACATCTTCAGAGATCTTCTGGATCAACATGTGGTGGTCTACCTAGACGACATCCTGATATTCTCCCAGAATCCCCTGGAACATACTCGCCACGTCAAACAAGTACTTCAGAGGTTGCGGGAGAACCGTCTGTTCGCCAAACTTGAAAAATGCCAGTTCCACCAGTCATCCAAGTAATTTTTGGGATACATAATCTCAGACACTGGACTCGCGATGGACCCTACCAAGGTGAAGGCTGTCTTGGATTGGCCCCGACCCCTCTCCCTGAAAGCGGTACAGAGGTTCTTAGGCTCTGCCAATTATTATCGCAGGTTCATAAAGAATTTCTCCACTTTGGTCGCACCCATCACAGCTCTCACTCAGAAGACCGCCAATCCCGCACCGTGGTCCCCCGAGGCCATCATGGCTTTTCAGGTTCTCAAGGAAGCCTTTGTCACAGCACCTATCTTGGTGCATCCTGATCCGGCACAACCCTTCACTCTCGAGGTGGATGCTTCGAACATCGGGGCAGGGGCGATCTTATCCCAAAGGAAGAACCCACAGGCCAGATTGCATCCCTGTGCATTCTTTTCTAAAAAGTTCTCAGCAGCAGAACGAAATTATGACGTGGGTAACTGTGAGCTACTCGCGATCAAGATGGCCGTGGAGGAGTGTCGTCACCTGCTGGAGGGCGCCGAGTACCCCGTCACCATCCTTACGGACCATAAAAACTTCTTATATATTGAGACTGTCCGCCGTCTGAGTGCCCGCAGGCACGTTGGTCCCTCTTCTTCACCCGGTTCAACTTCCTTATTTCATACCTCCCAGGTTCTAAAAATGTTAAAGCGGACGCACTGTCTCGTCAATTCTCTGTAGAAGATAAAACCAAGGACCTTCAAGAGACTATCCTTCCTCCTAAATGTGTCCTGTCGGCCAATACATTTGACGCACTGATGGAGATCACCAAGGTTCAAGATCAGATTCCTCAGGGTCTCAGGGTGCCAGTTGGACGACTCTTCACACCCCCTACCTTCGCCAGAAGGTAATGCAATGGGGGCACGCGGCCAAGGCGGCAGGTCACCCAGGGATCAAAAGGACTATCGACCTCTTGCAACGAACCTTCTGGTGGCCAGGCATGCGCAAGGACATTCAGCATTTCGTCTCAGCATGTCACACCTGCGCACAAAACAAGATACCACGGAATAAACCTCCAGGACTCCTGCAACCCCTTCCCATTCCCGATCGACCATGGGAACATCTCTCGATGGACTTTATTGTCGACCTCCCCAAATCTAAGGGTATGGACACGATACTAGTAGTGGTCGATCGCTTTTCTAAACAAGCGCACTTTATCCCACTCAAAGGCCTACCCAGCGCCCCTAAACTTGCCGAGGTATTTGTGAGGGAAGTCTTCAGGCTCCATGGGTCACCCCAAACCATAGTCTCTGATCGTGGGTCGCAATTTGTCTCGAGATTCTGGAGGGCCTTCTGTAAAAAACTTAACGTGGCGCTTCACTTCTCCTCTGGATACCACCCACAGACCAATGGTCAAACTGAACGAACCAATCAGTCCCTGGAGCAGTTCCTTCATTGCTTCATATCTGACTCTCAGGACAATTGGCTCGACCTACTCCCATGGGCAGAATTCGCTCATAATAATCTTAGGAATGAGTCCACACTACAGTCTCCATTCTTTTCTAATTTTGGCTTTCATTCCTCCACCCTTCCTCAGTCTGGACCTAGTACAGGAGTTCCGGCCGCAGAAGAGAGGATTCGGGATCTTCAAGCTTCCTGGTCTAGGATTCAGGAGAATCTCAGACGGGCCACAGCTATGCAGAAGAGACAGGCTGATCGCCATAGTCAGAAACCACCCAATTATGCCCCGGGTCAGAAGGTATGGCTATCCACAAAGAACATACGGTTAAAAGTCACATCCCCGAAGCTGGCACCTCGATTTATCGGTCCATTCTCTATATTGGAGAGGATTAATCCGGTTACCTACCGACTGAAACTACCTGCAACTATGAAGATTCCCTCTACCTTTCATTGCTCTCTATTAAAACCATTCATACCCAATCCTCAGATCCGACATGGCACACCTTGTCCCAGACTGGTCAATGGACAAGAAGAGTTTGAGGTACAGTCCATCTTGGATTCTCGTATCTCAAGAGGAAGTCGCCAATATTTGGTACATTGGAGGGGTTTTGGACCCGAAGAGAGGGCATAGATTCCGCAAGACCAGGTACACGCTCCCAGGCTGGCCTTGGCATCTCAAATTTCCGCTTAAACCTGGTATGGATCGTCCGGAGTCTGACCCTGAAGGGGGGGGGGGGGTACTGTAAGGCCGCCACCCACGGCACCCGCTTCTGCCCTTACCTCCACTGTTGGGCCGCGCGGCATCCGGTCCCATGGTCTCTCCTCTCTCCCTCCATCGGCTCCCGCACATGCGCGCCGCCGGGGCAGACCCCCGCGCGCGTCGACGGCTTCTGTCGTCTTTCCTGGCGTGCTCCCGCCTCCCCTTCCATCAAGCGCGCGTCGCCACTATGTCCATCTCCACTGCCGCCAATGTACTTGTTCCTCCCACACCTGCCCTGCATCCGGCCTCAGCCTATCAGCGCTCTACCTTCATCTGACATCACCGCTGGTAGTTCTCATTGGCTCCTATCAGTATTTAGTGCTACCAGCCCTGAGCTGATTGCTGAGCATAGTCAGTCTCTGGTTGTGCTTGCTTCAAGCTACTTCGCAGTCTGCTATTCTCTTCCGTTACAGACCCTTGCTTGAATCTGGACTCCCTACCTCTGGCACCCTCGAACCCCGGCTCGCCCTACGGACTTCTACCTTCTCCTCTCCTCGACATTGGCTTTGGACTTCGACTACTCTTGATCTCTCCGACCCCGACTCTGGCAAGTACCTCTACGATTCTACACTCTCCTGCCCCGACCCAGCCTATCCACACTACTCTGCTTACCGGTCCCGCTCACGCGGCTGTAGGGCGGTGGTTTTCCTGTATCCCCACCTCGGCCTCGTGGTCCAGTCCGGTTTGTGGTGAGCACTCTTATAGTCACGTGACAGTATTTGGGAATGGGGAGTAGTGTAGTATGTATTTTTGGATGAGAGGGTAGTGTTGTATGTATTTGGGGGTGAGGGAGTAGTGTTGTATTTAGTGTTGTATGTATTTGGGGATGAGAGGGTAGTGTTGAATGTATTTGTGGATGGGGGAGTAGTGTTGTATGTTTTTGGGGATGAGAGGGTAGTGTTGAATGTATTTGTGGATGGGGGAGTAGTGTTGTATGTTTTTGGGGATGAGAGGGTAGTGTTGAATGTATTTGGGGATGGGGGAGTAGTGTTGTATGTATTTGGAGGTGAGGGAGTAGTGTTGTATGTATTTGGAGGTGAGGGAGTAGTGTTGTATGTATTTGGAGGTGAGGGAGTAGTGTTGTATGTATTTGGGGATGAGGGAGTAGTGTTGTATGTATTTGGAGGTGAGGGAGTAGTTTAGTATGTATTTGGGGGTGAGGGAGTAGTGTAGTATGTATTTGGGGGTGAGGGAGTAGTGTTGTATGTATTTGGGGTTGAGGGAGTAGTGTAGTATGTATTTGGGGGTGAGGGAGTAGTGTAGTATATATTTGGGGATGGGGGAGTAGTGTTGTATGTATTTGGGGATGAGGCAGTAGTGTTGTATGTATTTGAAGGTGAGGGAGTAGTGTTGTATGTATTTGGGGATGAGGGAGTAGTGTTGTATGTATTTGGGGATGAGGGAGTAGTTTAGTATGTATTTGGGGGTGAGGGAGTAGTGTAGTATGTATTTGGAGGTGAGGGAGTAGTGTTGTATGTATTTGGGGTTGAGGGAGTAGTGTAGTATGTATTTGGGGGTGAGGGAGTAGTGTAGTATGTATTTGGGGATGGGGGAGTAGGGTTGTATGTATTTGGGGTGAGGGAGTAGGGTTGTATGTATTTGGGGGTGAGGGAGTAGTGTTGTATGTATTTGGGGATGGGGGAGTAGTGTTGCATGTATTTGGAGGTGAGGGAGTAGTGTAGTATGTATTTGGGGATGAGAGGGTAGTGTTGAATGTATTTGGGGATGGGGGAGTAGTGTTGCATGTATTTGGAGGTGAGGGAGTAGTGTTGTATGTATTTGGGGATGAGAGGGTAGTGTTGAATGTATTTGGGGATGGGGGAGTAGTGTTGCATGTATTTGGAGGTGAGGGAGTAGTGTAGTATGTATTTGGGGATGGGGGAGTAGTGTTGTATGTATTTGGGGATGAGAGGGTAGTGTTGAATGTATTTGGGGATGGGGGAGTAGTGTTGCATGTTTTTGGAGGTGAGGGAGTAGTGTAGTATGTATTTGGGGATGGGGGAGTAGTGTTGTATGTATTTGGGATGAGAGGGTAGTGTTGAATGTATTTGGGGATGGGGGAGTAGTGTTTTCTGTATTTGGGGATGGGGGAGTAGTGTTGCATGTTTTTGGAGGTGAGGGAGTAGTGTAGTATGTATTTGGGGATGGGGGAGTAGTGTTGTATGTATTTGGGATGAGAGGGTAGTGTTGAATGTATTTGGGGATGGGGGAGTAGTGTTTTCTGTATTTGGGGGTGAGGGAGTAGTGTAGTATGTATTTGGGGGTGAGGGAGTAGTGTTGCATGTATTTGGAGATGAGGGAGTAGTGTAGTATGTATTTGGGAATAAGGGAGTAGTGTAGTATGTATTTGGGGATGGGGGAGTAGTGTTGCATGTATTTGGGGATGGGGGAGTAGTGTTGCATGTATTTGGGGATGGGGGAGTAGTGTTGCATGTATTTGGGGATGGGGGAGTAGTGTTGCATGTATTTGGGGATGGGGGAGTAGTGTTGCATGTATTTGGGGATGGGGGAGTAGTGTTGCATGTATTTGGGGATGGGGGAGTAGTGTTGCATGTATTTGGGAATAAGGGAGTAGTGTAGTATGTATTTGGGGATGGGGGAGTAGTGTTGCATGTATTTGGGGATGGGGGAGTAGTGTTGCATGTATTTGGGAATAAGGGAGTAGTGTAGTATGTATTTGGGGATGGGGGAGTAGTGTTGCATGTATTTGGGAATAAGGGAGTAGTGTAGTATGTATTTGGGGATGGGGGAGTAGTGTTGCATGTATTTGGGAATAAGGGAGTAGTGTAGTATGTATTTGGGGATGGGGGAGTAGTGTTGCATGTATTTGGGGATGGGGGAGTAGTGTTGCATGTATTTGGGGATGGGGGAGAAGTGTTGCATGTATTTGGGGGGTATTATTGTGGGTAGGGTTGCCACGTGTCCGATTTTTAACCGGACAGCCCGGTATTTTGCCCCTGCGTCCGGTATAAAATGAAATTTAATACCGGACATGTATGTGTCCGATATTACCTCTCTCCGAACGCAGGGTGGATACGGTGGGGCCGGAGGCCGGTCAGAGCAGTTGCCGTCATGTCTGGCTCTCCCCGGCTGCAGGCTTCTCTTTCCCTGTCTGTCCCACGCCAACATGTCTGATGCTGACGCGCGCCGGGTCCTCTGATGTCAGCGCTGGAAGTCAGCAGGGCTCGGGTTCCGGTGAGCGCCAGCGTGACAGGGAGGTCCGGCGCGCGTCGGCATCAGACACCTCAGGGTGGGACAGATAGAGAGAGAAGCCTGCCGCTGGGGGAGAGCTGGGCATGGTGGCAACTGCTCTGACCGGACGCCGCCCCAACATCCACTGCCACCCCTCCACAGCCACCACCC
The DNA here is from genome assembly GCF_040206685.1 of Ascaphus truei. Lineage (NCBI taxonomy): Eukaryota > Metazoa > Chordata > Amphibia > Anura > Ascaphidae > Ascaphus > Ascaphus truei. The sequence goes on from NC_134486.1 coordinate 66,634,587, forward strand.
CTCCCCGCATCCACTTTCCCCCTCCGCATCCACTTTCCCCCTCCACAGCCACCACCCCTCCCCGCATCCACTTTCCCCCTCCGCATCCACTTTCCCCCTCCACAGCCACCACCCCTCCCCGCATCCACTTTCCCCCTCCGCATCCACTTTCCCCCTCCACAGCCACCACCCCTCCCCGCATCCACTTTCCCCCTCCGCATCCACTTTCCCCCTCCGCATCCACTGCCCTCCCTCCGCATCCACTGCCCTCCCTCCGCATCCACTGCCCTCCCTCCGCATCCACTGCCCTCCCTCCGCATCCACTGCCCTCCCTCCGCATCCACTTTCCCCCTCCGCATCCACTGCCCTCCCTCCGCATCCACAGCTCCCCCTCCGCATCCACTGCTCCCCCTCCGCATCCACAGCCCTCCCTCCGCATCCACTGCCCTCCCTCTGCATCCACTGCTCCCCCTCCGCATCCACTGCCCTCCCTCCGCATCCACTGCCCTCCCTCCGCATCCACTTTCCCCCTCCGCATCCACTGCCCTCCCTCCGCATCCACTTTCCCCTCCGCATCCACTGCCCTCCCTCCGCATCCACTGCCCTCCCTCCACATCCACTGCCCTCCCTCCGCATCCACTGCCCTCCCTCTGCATCCACAGCTCCCCCTCCGCATCCACTTTCCCCCTCCGCATCCACAGCTCCCCCTCCGCATCCACTTTCCCCCTCCGCATCCACTTTCCCCCTCCACAGCCACCACCCCTCCCCGCATCCACTTTCCCCCTCCGCATCCACTTTCCCCCTCCACAGCCACCACCCCTCCCCGCATCCACTTTCCCCCTCCGCATCCACTTTCCCCCTCCACAGCCACCACCCCTCCCCGCATCCACTTTCCCCCTCCGCATCCACTTTCCCCCTCCGCATCCACTGCCCTCCCTCCGCATCCACTGCCCTCCCTCCGCATCCACTGCCCTCCCTCCGCATCCACTGCCCTCCCTCCGCATCCACTTTCCCCCTCCGCATCCACTGCCCTCCCTCCGCATCCACAGCTCCCCCTCCGCATCCACTGCTCCCCCTCCGCATCCACAGCCCTCCCTCCGCATCCACTGCCCTCCCTCTGCATCCACTGCTCCCCCTCCGCATCCACTGCCCTCCCTCCGCATCCACTGCCCTCCCTCCGCATCCACTTTCCCCCTCCGCATCCACTGCCCTCCCTCCGCATCCACTTTCCCCCTCCGCATCCACTGCCCTCCCTCCGCATCCACTGCCCTCCCTCCACATCCACTGCCCTCCCTCCGCATCCACTGCCCTCCCTCCGCATCCACAGCTCCCCCTCCGCATCCACTGCCCTCCCTCCGCATCCACTGCCCTCCCTCCGCATCCACAGCTCCCCCTCCGCATCCACTGCCCTCCCTCCGCATCCACTGCCCTCCCTCCGCATCCACTGCTCCCCCTCCGCATCCACAGCTCCCCCTCCGCATCCACTTTCCCCCTCCGCATCCACAGCTCCCCCTCCGCATCCACTTTCCCCCTCCGCATCCACTGCCCTCCCTCCACATCCACTGCCCTCCCTCCGCATCCACTGCCCTCCCTCCGCATCCACTGCCCTCCCTCCGCATCCACTGCCCTCCCTCCGCATCCACAGCTCCCCCTCCGCATCCACTGCCCTCCCTCCGCATCCACTGCCCTCCCTCCGCATCCACTGCTCCCCCTCCGCATCCACTGCCCTCCCTCCGCATCCACAGCTCCCCCTCCGCATCCACTGCCCTCCCTCCGCATCCACTGCCCTCCCTCCGCATCCACAGCTCCCCCTCCGCATCCACTTTCCCCCTCCGCATCCACTGCCCTCCCTCCGCATCCACTGCCCTCCCTCCGCATCCACTGCCCTCCCTCCGCATCCACTTTCCCCCTCCACAGCCACCACCCCTCCCCGCATCCACTTTCCCCCTCCGCATCCACTTTCCCCCTCCGCATCCACTTTCCCCCTCCGCATCCACTTTCCCCCTCCGCATCCACTTTCCCCCTCCGCATCCACTGCCCTCCCTCCGCATCCACTGCCCTCCCTCTGCATCCACAGCTCTCCCTCCGCATCCACTGCCCTCCCTCCGCATCCACTTTCCCCCTCCGCATCCACTGCCCTCCCTCCGCATCCACTTTCCCCCTCCGCATCCACTGCCCTCCCTCCGCATCCACTGCTCCCCCTCCGCATCCACTGCCCTCCCTCCGCATCCACTTTCCCCCTCCACAGCCACCACTCCTCCCCGCATCCACTTTCCCCCTCCGCATCCACTTTCCCCCTCCGCATCCACTTTCCCCCTCCGCATCCACTGCCCTCCCTCCGCATCCACTTTCCCCCTCCGCATCCACTGCCCTCCCTCCGCATCCACTTTCCCCCTCCGCATCCACTTTCCCCCTCCGCATCCACTTTCCCCCTCCGCATCCACTGCCCTCCCTCCGCATCCACTTTCCCCCTCCGCATCCACTGCCCTCCCTCCGCATCCACTTTCCCCCTCCGCATCCACTGCCCTCCCTCCGCATCCACTTTCCCCCTCCGCATCCACAGCTCCCCCTCCGCATCCACTGCCCTCCCTCTGCATCCACAGCTCCCCCTCCGCATCCACTGCTCCCCCTCCGCATCCACTGCCCTCCCTCCGCATCCACTGCCCTCCCTCCGCATCCACTGCCCTCCCTCCGCATCCACTGCCCTCCCTCCACATCCACTGCCCTCCCTCCACATCCACTGCCCTCCCTCCGCATCCACTGCCCTCCCTCCACATCCACTGCCCTCCCTCCGCAGCCACTGCCCTCCCTCCAAGGTAAGTCTGAATTTTATATGTATTGGGGTGGAGGGTGTAATTTGTATATATATATGTATTGGGGTGGTGGGCGTATTCTGTATATGTACTGGAGTGGTGGCGGTATTTTTTATATGTATTCGGGGGCGTGGGGGTATTTTTTATATGTATTCGGGGGGGCGTGGAGGTATTTTTTATATGTATTCTGGGGGAGTGGGGGTATTTTTTATATGAATTCGGGGGGAATGGGGGCATTTGTTATATGTATTCGGGGGCATGGGGATATTTGTTATATATATTGGGGGAGGGGGGTCGCAACTTTTACCATTGTATCCAGTATTTTTGGACAAGCCATCTGGCAACCCTAATTGTGGGGATAAATTATTGTGGGTGGGGATTGCATAGGTATTTGGGGGATAATTATTGTGGGGGGTGATTTGTGTGGGTATTGTGGGGGGGGGTAAGAAAATTGTATGGGCATTGGGGGGGAATTGTGTGTGTGGTGGGGGAGGGAATGAGTGGAATGAGGGAATGGCAGGATTGAGCACGAGGGGGAATGGAGCGATAGTGGAGGGAGGAGAGAATGTGGGATGAGAGGGAGTGTAACAGAGGAAGTGAGGAAGAGAGAGAGGGGCAAGTGGGAGATTGAGTGAGGAAACCGGAGGGAACATGAGAGAGGGAGACTGAGCTGTTAATTTAGAGGGTTATAAACCTTTTCATAAGGGATGGAGCAAATAGAAGGGGTGGTGGAGTATGTTTATATGTTAAACCGGATGTAAAACCTATTATAAGGGGAAATGTTTACAGGGATTGATGAAAATGTAGAGACCTTGTGAATAGAAATTAGAAGAGGAGTTAAAAGTACAAAGAAAATGTTTGTAGGGATATGCTATAAACCACCAAATATCTGTGAGATTGAGGAAGCCAAAAAACTTTTGCAAATAGAGAAGGCATCAATAGTAGGTCATGTTTGCATAATGGGGGATTTTAATTATGCAGACATCGATTGGAGAAATGAGATTAGCATAACTAAACTAATAAACTAAAGGAAACAGGTTTTTGGGGGTTGCTAAAAGACAATGACATGTTCCAAATAAATGACTAACAAACCTGGAGAGGGGCATTACTGGATTTGGCAATATCAAACAATATGGTCTCATTTGATATGAACTATCAAAAAACATATTGTATGGATTCAACAACTACTTTACTTTATTGAAAGGCAGATTTGAATAAACTGAGAACTAATCTACAAGTAATACATTGGGATTATGCTTTTGCAGGGAAAGATGTGGAAGATAAATGGGCAGTCTTTAAAACATTGTTAGAAAAGCACACTTATCAGTGTATACCCGCAGGTAATAAATATAAAAGAAACAAAGTCTAAACCAATATGGCTAAATAAACAGGTTGGGGAGGAAATGGAAAAGAAGAGACAGGCATTTAGATTTTTAAAGTCAGAAGGGACGGAGGCATCGTATCACAATTATAAGGAATGTAACAAACGTTGCAAAGAGCAATCACATTAGCAAAAATGACAAATGAAAAAAGGATTGCAATAGAAAGTAAGGTCAACCCTAAAAAGTTATTTAAGTACCTTAATAACAAAAAGATTAATAAAGAAAATATAGGACCTTTTCAGTGTGAAATGGGCAGGCAAATTATTGGAGATAAGGAAAAAGCAGAAGTATTAAATCAATTATTTGCCTCTGTATTTACCAGGGAGGAATCAATTGCAAAAATATTGCAACAGGAGGAAGCCACAACCTCTATACTAACTACGGTAACAATTGGTTAACTGAGGAAGAAGTGCATAAGCGGCTTGATAAAAATTAAGCCTGACATATATTGTGGGGAAGCTACTTGAAGGTTTAGTGTCGGATAATATTCAGGAATACCTAATGGATAACAACATTATTAGTAATAGTCAGTTTGGATTTATGAAGGATAGGTTGGGTCAAACTAACCATATAAATTTCTTTGAGGAGGTAAGTAGAAACTTAGACCAGGGTAAGGCAGTTGATGTGGTCTACTTAGATTTTGCGCAGGCTTTTGATACGGTTCCACACCAGAGGTTAGTGTACAAAATAAAGCAAATTGGACCCAGTAAAAATATTTGCACCTGGATTGAAAACTGGTTGAAGCATAGACAACAGAGGGTTGTCAAAAATGGAACCTTGTCAGGTTGGGCTAAAGTTGTAAGTGGAGTACCTCAAAGATCGGTACTGGGACCCATGCTTTTAACTTTAACTTTTTTAATGACCTTGAGATTGGCATAGAGAGCAAAGCCTCCATCCTTTCTGATGACACTAAATTGTGTACAGTAGGTAGTAAAATCAGAACAGGATGTAATTTCTCTCCAGAAGGAGTTTGATAAACTGGAAACTTGGGCAGGTAAATGGCAGATATCGTTTAAATATAGATAACTGTAAGGTTATACATTTGTGAAACAACCGGCTACTTACAAATTAAATGGGGCAAAATGTGGTCAATCCTTGATGGAGAAGGATTTAGGAGTGCTTGTAGACAGCAGGCTTAGCAATAGTCCCCACTTTCAGGCAGTAGCGGCAAAGGCAAATAAGATGTTATCTTGCATTAAATGGGGAAGGGAAGTAAGCATAATTATGCCCCGGTATAAAGCATTAGTAAGACCACACCTTGAATATGGAGTACAGTTTTGGGCACCGCTCCCTAAAAAAGACATTATGGAACTAGAAAAAGTGCAGAGAAGAACCACCAAATTAATAAAGGGGATGGAAATCTGACTTATGAGAGGCTAGCTAAATTAAATTTGTTTACATTAGAAAAGGGGCGACTAAGAGGGGATATGATAAATACACATATATTCAAGGTCAATACAATGAACTTTCAAAAGAACTATTCATCCCAAGGGCCGATTTCTTCAATGCCAGAGGAGCCAGTAGTTGGCAGGACCTCCTCTCCTGTCTCTGTACGTTCCTCCTACATACCAATTAGATTGTAAGCTCCTCGGAGCATGGATTTCTCTTCCTAAATGTTACATTTATGTCTGAAGCACTTATTCCCAGTGCTCGACAAATCCGGTCGCCCGCTCGCCAGGAGCGATCGGGCTTGGCTAGGTGGCGATCCGTAATGGCCGCCCCTGCAACGCATGCGGTTCTCTTTCAATTTTCCCCTGCTCCCGCCGAGAAAAAAATAAATAAAAAATCCCCTTATTTGATTGGCCTGACAGGAGTTGGCCCGCTGCAAAGACTTTTTTGGGGGGGGAGGGGGGGAGGGGGGGAGGCTTGCTCTATATGAGCAGGAGCAGTGATGTCCACCTACCTTTAGAGGACAGATTATTGAAGAAGTAAGTACTCTCCCTGCCTCATGCATTACCATCCCCCCCCCTCCACTTGTCAGACGGATGCTGGCTGTGTGTGTGTGTGTGTGTGTGTGTGTGTGTGTGTGTGTGTGTGTGTGTGTGTGTGTGTGTGTGTGTGTGTGTGTGTGTGACATGCTGGGTGTGTGTAGGTGGTAGCGGGGAGGTGTTCCTTACCCCCCCCCTGGTCCCCTACGCTCCCGTGCTGCCTGCCCGCGCGTACCTCCCCCCCCTGGTCCCCAACGCTCCCGTGCTGCCTGCCCGCGCATACCTCCCCCCCCCCTGGTCCCCGACGCTCCCGTGCTGCCTGCCCGCGCGTACCTCCCCCCCCTGGTCCCCGACGCTCCCGTGCTGCCTGCCCGCGCGTACCTTCCCCCCCACCGGGTCCCCGGCGCTCCCGTGCTGCCTGCCCGCGCGTACCTCCCCCCCCCCTGGTCCCCGACGCTCCCGTGCTGCCTGCCCGCGCGTACCCCCCCCCTGGTCCCCGACGCTCCCGTGCTGCCTGCCCGCGCGTACCTCCCCCCCCCTGGTCCCCGACGCTCCTGTGCTGCCTGCCCGCACGTACCTTCCCTCCCCTGGTCCCCGGCGCTCCCGTGCTGCCCGCGCGTACCTTCCCCCCCACCGGGTCCCTGCCTCTCCCGTGCTGCCTGCCCGCGCGTACCTTCCCTCCCACCGGGTCCCTGCCTCTCCCGTGCTGCCTGGCAGCTCTGACTCCCGTCCCCATGGCTGCAGCCTGGGCGGGAGGTAGAGGGACTGGAGGGCGGGCGCGCGCATGCACGGGGGGTGGGGGAAGTGCAGGCAGGCAAAGTTGTCTGGTGGGCTCTGGTTCCAGCGTGTCCCCGTCCGGCCACGTTTCCCATCGGGGAGGTTAGTGTGGCCGTGCGGCTGGACCCCGATTCCCCCGCTGGACCCCGATGCCCCCAACATAACCCCGATGTGTGACAGTGTGTGACAGTGTGAGTGTGTGACAGTGTGTGTGACAGTGTGTGTGTGACAGTGTGAGTGTGACAGTGTGAGTGTGACAGTGTGAGTGAGAGAGTAACAGTCACCCAGTCAGTCATCCCACTCCTCACACACTCTCTCACTCTCATACACGCTCTCACTCTCATACACTCTCTCACTCTCACACGCGCTCTCTCACACGCGCGCTCTCTCACACACGCTCTCTCTCACACATGCTCTCTCACACACGCTCTCTCTCACACTCTCACACACACTCTCTCTCACACACACACTCTCTCACACACACACACTCTCTCTCTCTCTCACACACACTCTCTCTAACACACTCTCTCTAACACACTCTCTCACACACTCTCTCACACACTCACTCTCTCACACACTCACTCTCTCACACACTCACTCTCTCTCTCTCTTACACACACACACACACACACACACACACACACACACACACACACACACACACACACACACACACACACACACACACACACACACACACACACACACACACACACACACTCACACACACACACACACACACACACACTCACACACACACTCACTCTCTCACACACACTCTCACTGAGAGTGTGAGGGGAGGGATGACTGACTGGGTGACTCTCTGTTTCTCTTTCTCTGTCTGTCACTATCTCACTCACACTCTCACACTCTGTGAGAGTGTGTGTGTGTGTGTGAGAGGGGTGGGATGACTGACTGGGTGACTCTCTCTCTCTCTGTCACTCTGTCTCTCACCGTCTCTCTGTCTTTGTCTCTCACTGTCTCTCTGTCTTTGTCTCTCACCGTCTCTCTGTCTTTGTCTTCACCGTCTCTCTGTCTTTGTCTCTCACCGTCTCTCCGTCTTTGTCTCTCACCGTCTCTCTGTCTTTGTCTCTCACGTCTATCTTTGTCTCTCACCGTCTCTCTGTCTTTGTCTCTCACCGTCTCTCTGTCTTTGTCTCTCACCATCTCTCTGTCTTTGTCTCTCACCGTCTCTCTATCTTTGTCTCTCACCGTGTCTCTGTCTTTGTCTCTCACTCTCTCTCTGTCTTTATCTCTCACTCTCTCTCTGTCTTTGTCTCTCACTCTCTCTATCTGTCTCTCACTCTCTCTCTCTCTCTGTCACGCTCTGTGTCGCTCTCTCTCTGTGTGTCGCTCTCCCTCTCTGTGTGTCGCTCTCTCTCTCTCTGTGTGTCGCTCTCTCTCTCTCTCTCTCTCTGTGTGTCGCTCTCTCTCTCTCTCTGTCACTCTCTCTGTGTGTCGCTCTCTCTCTGTGTCGCGCTCTCTCTGTGTCGCTCTCTCTCTCCCTCTGTCGCTCTCTCTCTCTGTGTGTGTCTCTCTCTCTCTCTATGTCTCCCTCTATCTCTATGTGTCTCTTTCTATCTCCATGTGTCTCTTTCTCTCTGTGTCTCTCTCTGTTTGTCTCTATCTCTCTCTGTGTCTCTGTCTCTCTCTGTGTGTGTGTGTGTGTGTGTGTGTGTGTGTCTCTCTCTCTCTCTCTCTGTGTGTCTCTCTCTCTCTGTGTCTCTCTCTTTGTGTGTGTCTCTCTCTGTCTCTCTCTTTGTGTGTCTCTCTCACTCTCTCTGTGTGTCCCTCTCTCCCCTCTGTCTCTCCCCTCTCTGTCTCTCTCCCCTCTCTGTCTCTCTCCCCTCTCTGTCTCTCTCCCCTCTCCGTCTCTCTCCCCTCCCCGTCTCTCTCCCCTCCCGTCTCTCTCCTCTCTGTCTCTCCCCTCTCTCTCCCCCTCTGTCTCTCCCCTCTCTGTCTCTCACCCTCTCTCTCACCCTCTCTCTCCCTTCTCTGTCTCACCCTCTCTGTCTCACCCTCTCTCTGTCCCACCCTCTCTCTGTCTCCCACTCTCTCTCTGTCTCTCTGTCTCTCACTCTCTCTCTGTCTCTCTCTCTGTCTCTCTCACCCTCTCTCAGTCTCTCTCCGTCTCACCCTCTCTCTGTCTCTCTCACCCTGTCTGTCTCTCTCACCCTCTTGCTGTATCTCGCTGTCTCTCTCTCTCACCCTCTCTGTCTCTCTCTCTCACCCTCTCTCTGTCTCTCACCCACTCTCTCACCCACTCTCTCTGTCTCTCACCCACCCTCTCTCTGTCTCACACTCTGGATCTGGATCTCTTATTTACCCTGTATATCTTAACTGGCCTATCCCTACACCGAAATAACTTATACTGCTTTCTTCCAGATCTGACTCAAGCTTCACACGGGAGACCCCCCCTAACCCAGAAGACAGGTAGGGAACACCTCCCCTCCAATGTATAACATTGCGGGAATGAGGGTACCTGGACATTGAGGGACTTCGGATCAGGTAAGATCCCAGGCGGGATTGCTGCTTTAAATATTGGGAAGTGGGGGCATCCAGACACTGATTAAAGGGTTCAGGAAACTAGTCATTCACATCTGGCTTTTTTTTTCTAAATCCGACATTTACACACACACACACACACAAACACACACACACACACACACACACACACACACACACACACACACACACACACACACACACACACACACACACACGTAACCAGGACTAATTGTAGTATAATGTAATACAATAAATAAACTTATGTCAAAAACGATTGTTCTTACTAGGAATTTATTTTATTTATGTATTTTTTTAAAGCGAGGCGGGACTAGGTGGCAAGTAGATTTTTTTGGTTCGGCGAGTAGATTTTTGGGTGATTTGTCAAGCACTGCTTATTCCCATGACCTGTTATTTATATTATTTGTTATTTATATGATTACCATGTATATTACTACTGTCAAGCGCTATGTACATCAATGGCGCTATACAAATAAAGACATACAATACAATACAATACCTCTGTCAGCACAGAGTATAAGAACAAAAAAAGGTATTGCTATTTCTCCCCGAAAATGAAAAAAATATTTAATTAAGTATGTCATCACATTGAAGAATGAAACGTAAAGAGAATTAGTTACAAAATAAATAAAACTAAAGAAATTCTAGGAAACCAGAATAACACTTTAAAATGAATTAATCACAGAGTTGGCCAAAAGTTTTCAAATGATGTAAGCAATTGTGGCTGGAAATGTTTGGAGCAGTCGTGTTAAGCAAATATTTGTTTCACCCTGATCTTTCCCCTACAGTCTGAGTCCTGTTTCTACTCACATGTTGAACATACATAAAAAAAAAGTGTTTACTCTGCCATCAAATACCACTCAAGGAAATGTCAACACATAGAATTTATGTGACATAAACACATGTATATCATCCTTTTGTTAACCCTTTATCTACCAAAGGGCCCAGCAATGCAACCTTCACAATGAAATGAAAAACAAGTTGAGTATTTTTGCGGGTTTCTGTTGTTTAACGAAACCCAACTTAGGACTTTGCATGCATACTCAATATTGCTATCAGCTGTAATGTGATCATACTTTGTGGATATTCCCCAACATAAAATGTAGATCTCAATATAAATCTTCCTTCATAATCTGTGTGGAGGAGCCAGGAGCATTGATGGCTCATTCAGCACTGTTTGGGTTGGTGATGTGAGATTTAGGGGTCCACGGAGTGTAAAACTGAGAGAAATATTGATATTAAGTTGGCAGCAGCCTTACCAAGGACTAAATGCTTTTGTGCAGGCAAAATGTCATATTCATTCTAATCTTACACTTCTTATTGGAAAGCACTTGGCAACGCTGCTGCCAGAATCACTCTACTCTTTCCAAAATCTGTCTCAGCGTCTCCCCTGCTGAAATCCCTCTCCTGGCTTCCTATCAAATCCCGTATCACACACTCAAGACTCCTCCTCACTTTTAAAGCGTTACACTCTTCTGCTCCTCCTTACATCTCAGCCCTAATTTCTCGCTATACACCATCCCGATTCTTGCGTTCTGCTCAAGGATGTCTTCTCTCTACCCCTTTTGTATCTAAAGCTCTATTCCTACTTAAACGTTACTCACTGACTGCCCCACACCTCTGGAATGCCCTTCCCCTCAATATCCGACTAGCACAATCTCTATCCACATTTAAGGCCCACCTCAAAACACACCTGCTTAAGGAAGCATATGAGTAGCTCAATGGCTGATAATTTACACCTCATACATAAACCTTGGCCCCTTGCAGACGCACTTACCAGAACGCCCTCCTACTGTCTCTGTACGTTCTTCCTACCAACAACTTAGATTGTAAGCTCTTCGGAGCAGGGACTCCTTTTCCTAAATGTTACTTTTATGTCTGAAGCACTTCTCCCCTTTATGTGTTATTTATATTATTTCTTATTTATGACTGTCACATATTACTGGTGTGAAGCACTATGTGCATTAATAGTGATATATATATATATATATATATATATATATATATATATAGACATACACACATACTGTACATACATTCTTAGCCATAGAAAGTAATTGTTTCAGTGCTTTTTGGGTTCATAAAATCAAATGTAAATCATATGACGCCTAAGTATAAAAAGTCAAGGTGCTTTTATTTTCTGAAATTCATTTTGATAAAGGGATTGCTCTTTTAAGGACTTGAAACTATTTATGCGGAAAATAACAGTATACCTTAATAGAAGTATGCACTAGATATATAATAATTTATACCCAACTACATCTTACATTTTATATTATATGCTTTGTTCTGCAAAATCTAAGCATTCACATATGACAAGTCACCAGCACGGCATCAAGTAACAGAAAAAGCCTCTAGTATTATAAAGAAAAAGAAATAGTTGAGTCCAAGCATTTAGGTGTTCATAGAGCCAACTTGTTTTTATCTGGCTAGTTAGCATAATAGCTCCCTCTGCTGCCAGGCAAGAGGTACTACATGAAGACATGGTCCATTATTTTTGCATCCTCATCCTTGGAAGACATTTCCACTACTCCGTCCTGTGATATTACAATAGACATGATCTTCTCAGACAATGGCATGTAGTTATTATTTGAACATTCAACAGCAATTTCTACCCATTCTTCTGGTGTACACCTGACATCATTAATAATGACCTGCTCCAAGGCACCTGAGGAAGAAAATATTTACGCTGTAAATTGTGCAACATATATTATTATTATTATTACCATTCTTTATTTGTAAAGCGCCAACATATTCCACTGCGCGGTACAATGGGGGTTACAGAGATCTGATATTTACATAAACAGAGTTGTATACAAATACAAATAAGGACAACCACGCACAAAATGGCTGCTCATTGTGGGATGCAGTATACCTCAGGTTGGAGTATGGTCCAGCCAGACAGCTGATCCCATAAAGGTTTGAGAGTGGGGGTGTTTGGGAGTGTTACATAGCGTGGAGATTGGTCCAGCTGCACAGCTGGTACCAATGGGGTTAGAGGGGTGGGTGGGTGGAGTTAGATGTTAGGGGTATGCCTGATAGACTTCCTTTAAAAGGTGAGTTTTCAAGGAGTTTGTAAATGTCTGAAAGCTGGGGTAGTTCTGATGGTGCATGGTAGGGAATTCCAAGGAGAGGTGGCAGCACAGTAGGAGTCTTGTTGGCCAGAGTAATAGGGAGGAGGAATGTTGGATGTTGTGGGCAGAACGTAGGGGGCATTTAGAGATATATGGGATGAGAGCTGAGATGTAAAAGGGAGGGGGGGAGGCAGCATTGTTGAGAGCTTTGTAAGTCAGAGACAGACGGCAGAGCAACCTGAGGGAGTCGATCGTCACAAGGCACAGGAGAGCCTGCAAATTTACATATTTTAAAATAAGATAGTTAATAATGCATTGGTTGAATATACAACCCTGTCCTTTTTTGGAACAGCAATTGTCCAAATCATAAATATACAAGTGCTTGATTCATAGGGGTCATAAAGTCTCTAATTTTCATTCCTCATTTAGTCCATATTTCATGCAAATAGATACTACTGTAGTTTTAGATGTAAGGTCTTAAATCGTATAGAGCTGGAGGGCGGTGAACCCACCACCGTTAGAGGACCTACAACCTGGTTGCTTAAGGTTGGTGGCTGTTATGGTGGTATGTCACATAATGATAATGTCAGATACTTACGTTGTCCACACTTGTGTATGCTCTCTAACAGCTGAAATCCATGATCTTTATGATCAGTGCAGATAAGACAGAGCACAGCCTGTCCAACAGATAATGCTGCTGGTTTCCCATTGCACTCTTCGGTCAGAGCATGAATCAACTCCGTGTCAGGACAGTTTTTCAGTAAAAACAAGTAGTCGTCTATAAAGGAAAAGCCAGATCAGGTCAGTACGGGCAATCCAGCGACATGAGTTTTTTTTTATTAAACATACTATATTGTAAACAAGCTTAGGAGGGTAATTCACACTTTGCTGTCCGGTCAGATTTTAGGGTGTAGCAGCACGTCTTACTCTGAACCTTAAGTTTGGGCTCTGGAAAATTGGGGCTTCCAACACACCTGTTTGTGCTTTGTTGAAACAGTACAACCAGAAACAGATATCCACCCGACCCACCAGGTATATAGAGGAAAAGGGGTGCACTCTGGTTATAGTAAATGGACAGAAAGAAAAAATGTAGGTATTACTGCCAGAGATGGAGCAATACCTGAGAACCCATTACAGTGCACTCACCTATAATTATTGAGTATTATATAGTATCAGATACCAACAAGACTAGGTAGGCATAGGTCGCCATTATAGCCAAATGGGTGAAAATATAATCGCCCCTAATATATATCGACCAGGAAAAATGAAAGTTTAAAATACTTTATTAGAAATTCTATCATAAAATAAATGGGGGTAAATTGGCACACATATAAATGTAGGCACTGTACAAGCAGTAAAAAGGCTGTCATTAAGATGCCTGTGTGGCTACCTAGTGATGGGGAATAATGTTCCCTAGGTTAGATCTTAGTGGGGTTATGATACCTGTTAGGTTACGTGCTGGACAAGCTGCGTTGCTTGACAATGGGCTAGGTCCTTATCGGAATGGTGGTAGGTGATCTTAGGACAAGGTAGTTATTGTAGCAGATTTGACTAACGCTGGGTTCTCCCTCCAAACCTCACTTTCCCGAGCGGCGACACTGTTGCAGTTCCCTGCTTTTTTTTTCAGATAGCAGCAGTATGCCGCCTTTCCACAGATTCATGTGAAAAATTATACTTAGGAGCCTACTTTGTAACAATCTACTCTGATATGAAGTGCCATACTAGGTATATGCTCTGTAATACAGCAACAAGTGGCGTTTCATATCATTTGGAACACTAGCTACCAGCTAAGTGGATGTTAAGGACTTCTAATAATAATTATCTCTGTGTCCGTCCCCAAAATACTCACTCGGGCTGTTCATTTATACTAATTGCATCATGGCATTTACTCTGTGGCTAGTATGCCAAGGGTTTTCTGTGGCTTATACTGTATGTGTGTATGATACAGACATACATCTGGGTCTGGCGATTACACAAGGCTACGTCTATACAGCTCGTGGTTACCCAGAGGCACTTTCTGTCTTTAAGTGCCCCTACAATAACTACCTTGTCCTAAGATCACCTACCACCACTCTGATTAGGACATATATAGCCTATTCTCAAGCAACGCAGCTTGTCCAGCACTTAACCTAATAGGTATCACAACCCCACTAAGATCCTAAGATCTAACCTAGGGAACATTATTCCCCATCACTAGGTAGCCACACAGGCATCTTAATGATAGCCTTTTTACTGCTTGTACAGTGTCTACGTTTATATGTGTGCCAAGTTACCCACATTTATTTTATGATATAATTTCTAATAAAGTATTTTAAACTTTCATTATTCCTGGTCGATACATTAGGGGCGACTTTATATGTTCACCCATTTGGCTATAATGGCAACGTATCACTAGCTATTCTTGTTGGTATCTGACACTATACAATACTCAATAATTATAGGTGAGTGCACTGTAATGGGTTCTTGGGTATTGCTCCATCTCTGGCAGTAATACCTACATTTTTCTTTCAGCTTTTCAAGTAACAGTATTTTACAAAATGCTTTTAGAGCTAAGATCACATGACAACTTACAGGTTTCCTAAACAGTTCCTAGCGTTTAGAAGTATATACTTGTCGGTAGTAGGTAAATAAAACATTTAACGTTAGATGCTGTAAAAGGGTCAGTGGCAGCATGGCTGGGTGTCAGTGGCAGCATGGCTGGAAGTCAGTGGCAGCATGGCTGGGTGTCAGTGGCAGCATGGCTGGGTGTCAGTGGCAGCACGGCTGGGTGTCAGTGGCAGCACGGCTGGGTGTCAGTGGCAGCACGGCTGGGTGTCAGTGGCAGCACGGCTGGGTGTCAGTGGCAGCACGGCTGGGTGTCAGTGGCAGCATGGCTGGGTGTCAGTGGCAGCATGGCTGGGTGTCAGTGGCAGCACGGCTGGGTGTCAGTGGCAGCACGGCTTGGTGTCAGTGGCAGCATGGCTGGGTGTCAGTGGCTCACACGGCTGCAAAACTCCCAATTCCATCTGAGCAATAACTTTCACAGTAAGTCAGAGCTTGGCTACTAACGAGTGGATTCCCTTAAGGGCGGAGTGTAGTGGAAACACGATGTGCAATCATGTGTATCGAGTGGAATAGTTCATGGTCTTAAAGAAATAAACATAGGCTGGGTGGAAATGTTTCTTGCCCTGTAGGCAGTGAGTTCCTCCCTGCATCTCACTCAGCAGCTCAGCATGTTCAGTAAATGCTGCAGGTGAATAGGACATTTTCAAAATGCACACTTGCAGTAGATATTACCAACACACGGCGTAAACGACAGTATATGTATCAAACGGATTGTGTAAGCATCATTTATGTAGGTATACCTTTATTTATATAGTGAAAGAAAGAACAAGTGCAAATAATATTACTAATAAATCAAAGGTAACACAGATGATATACTATCCTTAATGAGTGCAGCTCCCAACGTAGAATTCAAACCAAATTCAATCAGCAAACGACGGAGAAACAGGTGCGCAAATCACATCAGGATATGGAAAAGAAAGTGAAAACACAAAATAGTGCAATATTGTCTGCTCCAACAGATAATTTCAATGCTGGAAATTCTATAAAGTTTGCACTCACGTGTTTAACGTGAAATGAAAGCGTTGTGGTTGTTCAAAGTTACCAACTTATGTCTCCAGGACATGGATCTGGAGTACCTGTCTGGAGACATAAGTTGGTAACTTTGAACAACCACAACGCTTTCACGTTAAACACGTGAGTGCAAACTTTATAGAATTTCCAGCATTGAAATTATCTGTTGGAGCAGACAATATTGCACTATTTTGTGTTTTCACTTTCTTTTCCATATCCTGATGTGATTTGCGCACCTGTTTCTCCTTCGTTTCCTTTATTTATATAGGGCTATTCGTATTCATAAACATAATAAATATGCAGCGTGTCTGTATTTTGCTGTTCTACCCATTACTGTTGGTCATCACGTTTTATATATTTAACATTCGATGTTTAGTCAGACAAGGATTACAACAGCTCAGACCTGGTAGTTTAGCTGATGCCCCAAGGACAGGAAAAGATGGATAACAAGAGCCACATATACTCAATACATACTATAAAACACTTGCATAAACCAACTCTCTCTCTCTCCCTACTTTCCATTAACTTGCCCAATCACGTGCTGCTGTATGCAAATCAAAATCAGACCACAGTAGTTTGATAGTGTGTTTGTGAAGAAGCATATAGTCACTGCGAAGAATGTTTTTCAGCTAGATAGAACAGAAAACAATAAAAAAATAGTATATCTATATATATTTTTTTCAAACCGTTGTATGTCCGTCTGTCCGTCCTGTGTCTCCCTGTGTCTAGGGGCAATCACATTGGACCTTTGGCCCGTCACTCCGCCTCAGGCCAATGAGATGGCTCCCTTGGCCCGCCCGCCCCCGCACACCTCTCATTGGCCTGCGGCCAACACACCGACACCACTGCCACACTCTCCCAGCCCTCACTGAGCTTTGGGAACGCTTCACAGCACCTAACCCTCACTGCTCTGGGACGACGCTTCACAGCTCTCACCTCTCAACCCACAAAACCCTCACCGCCTGCTACCACCAAAAGAACTGCGAAATCAGGTACAGGCTCTTATCTATATATATTGTTTTCACCACTGCAACACACCCCACCCTCACACAACAGCGCACGATCACCTCCACACACCGCACGCTCACGGAGCATACACCGACGGCCACCGCCTCTTAACAACCCCCACCCACTCACCCCCCACCAATGCAGACCACGACCGCACGCCAGACCTCTCCCGGTACCGCAGCCCCTCTACCACCCGCACACACTCGTGCCTACCCTGCCAACACCCCTCCCCTTCACCTCAACACAACCACGCCGGACCGCACGTTCACCGCCAAAACACGACACACCCCCAGCAAACATACACACACTCTGCTACTCACTTTCACCGCCACAGAACCTCATCGCCACCGGACAATGCCCGCATCTCCTCCACTATCACGCAACACAGTCCCCCCTCCGGAGGCCGCAACACCCCCTCACCTAGCCCGCAACCCCCCCCCCCCCCCCACAGCCTCCCGTAGCCCGCAACACCCTCTGCTACTCACTTTCACCGACACCACATCACCACCGGACAACGCCCGGCAACAGTAGCACGCAACACAGTCCCCCCTCCGGAGGCCGCAACACCTCCTCACCTAGCCCGCAACCCACCCCACCCCCCACAGCCTCCCGTAGCCCGCAACACACCACAACCACTCCCATGGAGCGCAACCCCTCTGGGAATGCAAGAGAGGCTATGGATAGGCTAAACCATAATGGGGAAAGGCGGGGTTGCAGACCTGCCTAAGACATGCAGATGAGCATACAGCTATATTTGCATATTTGCTTTCCTGTGGAGGGTTTTTGTCACTTTTTTTACTCACCATAACTTAACTCAGTATTATGGTTTAGCCTATCCCATAGATATAATATATCTACAAGCTTTTTCTTTATATTCATAGATCTACAAGCTGTTTCTTTATATTAATTTAAAGCATTTGGCTTTATTTTCATTTGAAGGTAAAGAAAATGGTTCAATATTTGTATATAACCGTTCAGTAAGGAAGGACATGCAACATATTGTAACGATTGCTCATAAAAATAAGGGATTACCCAATAAAAAGTGTTTGCATTGATAGGTGTAGTCCATGGCCCCTTGCACTTGGCCTTGGAAACACATACAGAGAGCTGTTTTCCTGTGACTAGCACACTTTCTGTAGATCAACTCAGCCAATGCCAAACATGTGAACTTGTGGGGTGGCTCTCTCTCTCCATAATCCGAAATAACATCGCCAAGGGCCTCGGAGAAAGTCAACCTAAAAACATCGGATGGCAAAAATATACCAGGAGAGAAATATGAGATTTTATTAAATAACAAAAGTATCTGAAAATCACATGTAGCAGTGAATGTGAGAATACACCAAACAACTTCTTAATAGGATCAATAATGAGTAAAAAAAAAAAAAACATTCCCACAGGTATACTCATGGTTAGCATAATACTGTAAAAATGTGCAATGCTTGGTATATTACTGTGTATAGGAATGCATTGGGGCAATAAAGAAAAAACAAGTATAAGGTTTAAGCAAAATACATAATTACATATGAAACAAAGACTGTCCATGTATGTGGCAATCTGACCCACGACCAGTGAACTGTACTAATAGTAATGATATATTTGTGGGAGTGAAGGCAAGTGCTGCCTTTAAGAAAACTGGTTGAATAGAACTATTTTAAAAACAAATTTTTTTTAACTTTTATGTTAACCAAATCATTTAGAGGGTCTTTATGATCTTCAGTAGTAACCCTGTTTGTGGGACCTTCTGTGTGCAGGTACATTTCAATCTTTGTCTTGTAAAATACAGAATTTCACATAGGTCATTGATAATATATTCATTCATTATTAAAGGGATGAAAGTAGAAAGATTTTTACTTTTAAGAGTGACAGGATGTTTCGAAGGAGGTAATTGATAAATAGTTTACAAATATTTGTTTGCATGCCACGAGGGACTGCAACTACATATTCTGCTTACTAGACTAGACTTCTTGTTTGTCATATTGAGGGTTACTGCATTTTTTACTTAAGGACAATCGTTTAGAGCTTACAAAATATCATACCACATTTGCAAAAGACTTCTAAAATAATATCTGCAAATAATTGCATGTCACTATATCCTTTACTGGTTCACCGTCTCCTTCCTCACCCTCTGTGCTGCTTCATGGTCTCTGCACTGTTTTGCGGCTTCAGATTATCATCACAGTTATTCACGTTTTTTGTTTTATCTATATCAGTAGTGGAAGTCAGAAAATCTTTTGGTATCTCCTCATCTTCCATATTTTTCTCCACGATCTCTTCCTTCCTCATGCTTTTTATGCTACCTTCCTGCTGACAAGTTCTCTTGGGCTGTTTGTTAGCATGTTCCTGCTTCTTCTCTTGGTTGATGAAAGCTTTAGACTTCCCTTCATTGTAACTTATCATAGAATCTGCATTATCTTGTTGCCCCCAGTTTCTCCTGGGGTTTCTTTGCTTCTTACGCTTTTTCCCCATTTCACTAACAGAAGTCCCCCTGGGAAAGCAAATCTTTGGGACCCTTGGCAGGTCTGCTGAAGGTGTGCAGGTCTTTATGATGTCACTGACCCAGCAGCCAACCAGGAAAGGTCTGTAAGCTCAGGGATCCTGAAGCAGTACTTATCACTGTGAAAAATGACTGACAGGCTTGGCATCACCATGTTTGAATGGTTTAGTAATCAATGCCCTATTTACTTCGGGTGATCCCCAACCCTACAGATTCCATAGTATAATTTGAGTATGGATGGTTAGTAGTATCAGTAAAAGTGTATCCTGCGATTCCATTTTGTCTGGATTTTCCCCCTTATTCTTGAGTATTTTGTATAATTTTATTTGCCGTTTGGTTTGCAGAAATAACTCATCCTGGCTCCGTGGGCCCACACGACTCCTGTAATGCTCTGCTGTCATTAGCTCAAATGGTCCAACACAAAATGTAAAACTACTTACCTCTACAAGGCAAAATAATTAAAACGTAAGCATAACAGATGGCCTATGAAACACTCAGTACATCTTCTCCTCTCCAGCACCATAAATGAAGACATTACTATATTATTGTACAATTTTCTGGTCATACTTCATACTCTTGTGGCACCGAGAGGAGTAAACACATCAAACATAGTTAGTTGTGTATTCTGGAATTATGTATAATTAAGTGGATCAACATCTATGTTTAAGAGCAATGTCTTATTGGTCTTTATATCAGTGGCATGAAGAGTACAGCATTAAAGGGAAAGCTAGTATATTAGGTCAATAATAAGCTAATCTTACCTTTGTTGTTTAACCCAATGTATAACTAGGTCTAATTTATTGTGGGCTAAAGCACATGTAATTCCATCCAATGTCAGGGCTGCATTAACAGGATGCTTGGTCAAAAAACTGGAGCCTACAAGAGCCTCAAAAAATAACATCAAAGGCCGAACCTGTCCTTCCAGGGCAACAGCTGTTAAGAAAAGTGTGCTCGCAATTAGAATAATAAAATCATGACAGGGTTTCACATAATAAACCACTATATAGGACCAGCCACTCAACCTAATTAGATACAAAGTAATTTTTTAGAGAAGTACAAATACACCAGTGCAAAGGGACTCGATATACCTATAACCCACAAAGTGCAAAATAGAAGAATTTGCACTAGTTCCCTCTCACAACTGCACTCTGGGTTTCACATCACAAGGACTGGGGGTCATCAGTGCTCATCTGTCAGATGTTCCCGGAAACCACCAATTATAACCTCATCGACATACATTACAAACCTCATAGGTGCAAAATGCATCCATCAAACACATGGGTGCTATCAGTGAATATACTGTAATTTGATGCTGAATGAATAATAAACCTGAATGAATCAGTGGAGTGAAGCCAGGGAAAGGAGTGGTCTTGTGGTTAAGTCATTGGACTGTAAAGTGAATTTAAAATTAAATGCAAGCTTCTTGTCTTATTACCTCCCTTTGCCTCATCCATCAAACATTAGACTGTCGGCCCCTTGGGGCAAAGTGTCACTGTTTATTTATTTATAAAATGTTTTACCAGGAAGTAATGCATTGTGAGTTACCTCTCGTTTTCAAGTATGTCCTGGGCATAGAGTTAAGATGACACATGGTTACAAATACTAGTCTATATTCTGTAACGCCACAACCCTTTCAGTGCCAGCGGGAACAGAGCGGACAATATGTTACATTATTATTCATTATTAATAACTATTATCAACTATATTAGTAATATAAGTGCATAATATGTTGCATAAATGTTGTACTTCCAATGTGCAACATTCATAGGTGATGCAAAAAACAAAGCTAAGCAACACCTTTGAATTATTGTAACATCTTCCTATGTTAAAATATGTCTACCCAACTTTTTTTGGAATATAGAATTTGGTGCCCAACCACAGAAAAATGCCAATACTTCTTATTTTAGTAAATGGCAAGTGAGGGGCTTACATCAAACGGAGCAAATAATGCTGCGATAGAGTTAGAGTTAATGCAGTTCTTACTGAATGCATTTAGCTTCCTGCTTTTGTAAAGTAGATTAAGACTCATTTTACGTAAATATTTCGCCACAATATAAGTTCACCATGAAACAACACGATCGTAGATTTTTTTTCTTTATCAATTCGTTGTTTGTACATCACTTTATCGATTTTTAAATTGTGCTTTTGCAAAAACAATTCTCAGACAGAGGCAGCTTGGCTTGTTGATTGAAAACGTTCTAGAATGACCTTGAACAAAATTGGTAGATTAAGCTAAGAGTGCTTAGAAATATCTATTCCTCCCTCAGGTGCTAATTCTATACCTGCCAAAGCTGCCAAGTGGAACGTTTTCAGCTAAAATTCCCTATTTCCCCATTCCCCATGGGGAATTTCAGGAGCGGTTGAAGAGGAAATCACTAGGATCAAAGTGAATTAACGCCACTGGTATGTTCAATGTGTTATATCTAGGTTGAAAAGGTTGTTTCCTGGCCGTCTTTGTGGCATTGCACCTTTAATAACCGTTGAAAATTATAAACATAAAAAAACAGCAAAGGCTCAGATCCACAAAGCACCATTAAGTTAGGTTACGTGACAATTAACCTAACGTAATGTCAGGTTGGGCTTTACCACATACTGTATCTTCCAATAACGTCACGTTTAGACAAGTTATCTCCCATACAGAGCATTGCGTTAACCACGACGGCTGTTAGTGGTAATGATAATAACCTCTATCTCTCAAGCCCTATCTCAGGGTCCTGGATAGGAGTAAGGTGAAAACATACTTTAGCATGACGTTTGCATATAAATTACATTTGTGGATACACGTTAAACTCAGGGAAAATAACACCCGTTACTGTTTTAGGTAATGTCATGTTATGAGTCCTGATTTAACAGAGCTTTGTGGATCTAGCCTAGGGGTGGGCAACTCCAGTCCTCAAGGGCCACCAACAGATCAGGTTTTCAGGATATCCACTGATTGAGCCACCTGTGCTGAAGCAGGGATATCCAGAAAACCTGACCGGTTGGTGGCCCTTGAGGACTAAAGTTGCCCACCCCTGATTTAGCCTACAGTATGCTTTGAGCCTTTTGCAATGCGTCTGCAGAAGTAAAAGGGTTACATCATTGTTCAGAGGTTTCCATAAAGCACTGAGGCTCTGACCCAGATTGTCAGGTGATTGGCATCCCTCTGCTTCCCATGAATTTATAAGTAACATGTCACCCTGCATACCTTTGAATTTCTCCATAGTTTCTGTATTCCGGAGGATTCCCCTGGGACTGTTTGCTGCATAAACTGCTGCAGCCTTATACTGCCCGTCTACAAATAGCTCATTAAACCTGTAAGGAAAGAAAGCACACCCAAATGCCTCGGTTGTAATAATAATGGCATCGCTGCTGGAAGGGTCAGATATAAATTGTACATTACCTTCCACTTGGGCATCACATGTAATAAGGTTCATTAGCTTTAGAATAGCAGTGTCGGGGCTTATTTTAGTCTACTATAGTATAATAAATACTTCTATAATTAGTCTCATTTTTTTTCAGAGCACAAGAAAAAGTGGTAAAATAGTTTGTGTTCATATTGACAGACCTGGTTCATTGTTAGGATATGTGTATGGAATGCACCTTATATAAAATACTATCATTTCAGTGCAGCAGTCCCTGCTTGTAAAGGTGTCAAAGCAGCAATCTACATAGTTCATTTTTTACCTTATTCATTTATTTACTCTTCCATATTTTTGAAGAGGGAGGGATGTGGGATCCCAATGGACAACCCAATTTTAAGGGTAATATTACTTGGACCCTTCACCCTTCAATTGATATTCTTGGGATGCTTATACTGTACATGGTCACTCTTTTTCCTGCCAGGTGACCATTCAGTAGCAGTAGTAGTGAGGGACCACAGAAAGGAATACCAAATAATGAGATAATTACTTTAAAGCAGCAATGCTGCCTAATCACATAAGCTGGGCTGGCAGAGCTCGGAATCATAAGAATCTTCTTACTTTAAATTATTTTTCCTGGTTCTATGACAAAAAATGTTAAACTGCATGCTCATTTGCATGTCATTTCCCAGAATCCCTGGCTGTAGTGGAAGCAATGCATGCTGGGAGATGGTGGTGAAAAGCAGAGTTGCAGTCCTGTCTGAGACGTGTGAATGTGCGCACAGTGATATTTTTATTTGCTGTACGCTATAAGGTGGAGGGTTTTTGTCACATTTTTACCCACCATAACGTATTTAATGTGTGGTCTTAACATCTCGATAAAACAATTAAATACTTTAAAGTATTTTCCAACAG
Source organism: Ascaphus truei (assembly GCF_040206685.1). Lineage (NCBI taxonomy): Eukaryota > Metazoa > Chordata > Amphibia > Anura > Ascaphidae > Ascaphus > Ascaphus truei. The sequence goes on from NC_134486.1 coordinate 66,658,439, forward strand.
CCATTCTGATAGCTATTTAATAAATGATCAATTAGTTTTGCACAGCGCCACCACACAAACTATGTAGAGTTGCCTTCAAAAAAGATGATCTTCAAAAATACCTCTAAGGCTTATAAAAAGTACAGTACTTATCAAAACAGAACATTGCAAATGTGTCTGGTAGCTGTGAGCTTGCTATTTCTTAGCCTGATGGGCAACTCACAAAGATGTCCCTGAGTCTGTTGATGTACTCCTTGTATGCCCCCAATGAGCACAACGCGACTGATGCATAGTTCAGAGGTAAGAAAAAGGATGTAGACACGAGGTGCAGTTAATAAGTGTAAGTACTGTTACAGAATGCAGACCTCACTATCCCAACCCCGTTATAGCGTGATCTGCTTATATTATAACGTGGTCTGAGCGTGGCTCCCAATTTAAAAACATCTCCATATATTTTTTTTTTAAACATTCAATGCTTTAACACACACACACACACACACACACACACACACACACACACACACACACACACACACACACACACACACACACACACACACATTGAACCCAGGACGTTTCACATGCTAGCACCAATTCCCTACCTGCTACACCACAGGATAGGTGTGATAAAACAGATTCTATACATTGATTTAAAATCTACAGTGTACTATATGTTAAGTTTGTTTTTAGAGTCTGTGACATCAAACAAACCCTGTGGCTTGCAGGTAGAGAATTGGTACTAGCATATGAAAGGTCCTGGGATCGATTCCTGCATGTGTATTATATAAAATGTATTAATGTTCAACTACCACATGGTATAGGGGTGTGTGTGTGTCCATTAGCAATAAAGCATTGAATGTTTAAAAAAAAAAAAAAATCACACAGGGTGTGTAGGTGTGTAGGTGTGTAGGTGTGTAGGTGTGACCCTCTGTGCTCGAAAGTCCGGCACATGTGGATGCAGCCTGATGAAGCAGTGACAATTGCAGAGAGGATAGAGCTGCAGATGCCGGTAAGTCCTTGCGCGGCAAAATTTATAACGCGGCCTCATTCTGTGGACCCCGAGGGCCGCGTTATAACGGGGTTCAGCTGTAATTACTAGTACCACAAGTGCAAACACTATGGAATTTAAGGGTGCAGTACCATTTATTCTTTTACAAAACTAATTTTTCTTTTTCACCTATTTATATTCTTAAATTGTGACATTATTTCACACTGCAACATACACAGTGATTACAATTGAGGGAAGGCATTCATACACCATATTTATCAATAATTTAAGTATGTTTATAAAGCTACTGTAAGTCATTACAATTACCTTTTAACATATTCTATCAAAGTTTCAGCTTCCTTGGTCTTCCCGGGATCATCATCATCATCAAACACTTTTGTAGGGACTACATCATCTGTAGTGTAAAATGGGGAACATTAATTCAAGTCCATCGCTCCAGTGAGATGAATAAAAATACATTTCATGATATAACTACAGAGATTAAGTGATCACAGTAGAGTCATCACATAGAATCACGCAACAAACAAGTTGGGCAGAGAATGCAATGTGGGTTTGGAGTCTCTAGTTGGGAATGGTAATTTCAAACATTAATGCATTTGTTGGAGTTTTTTCAGCACCCTGATGGTTGATGCTGGTTTTGCGCTGGATGATATAACAGAAATGTAACTGTTGCAAAGTAAGCACTATACAAACTAACCAAAGTGATGCAGTGTCATGTAACAAATTTAGAGGGATATGAATCAGAATAACACAATTTGTTCTATAACGAGGTGCAAAAACATCGGACACTGATCTTTAGAATCTGTATTGAATTTAAAGATAAACTTTCCGCGCATACAGTGAGGGTGGATACGAACTGTTGCAGTGTGTCTTAATAGAAGTGATTGATTTGGTAACCTACTGAGTATTTAATGCTAATGTAATTATTAATTAGCAAATAAGAGCTCTCAGGATGGTCCCAACACTATGCACTTATGTTACTGCTTCATTTAGCCCTTTGAGTGCCGGATGGGCTGTGTCACAGTGTCACATGACTGCAGTGGCCCTTGACAAGGAAACGGAAGAGGATTCCTCTTCCATTTCCCTATACATCGGATTGCGTCCTGCGCTCCATGGGAACGCAGGACATGATCTAAGCAGATTTTAAAAAAAAGCACTCCTTGGGCATGCCATGGCTACTACATCATGAGGACCCAGAGGTGCCAAACGCCATGACTTAGTGACTACGTCCTGGGGCACCGAAAGGGTTAAATAAACCCCTGGAGTGCTGCAGACTTATTTCACGAGTTAATGGCATGATAACACATGCTCTAAAGTTTTTAGCAACATCTTACCTCTCAATTCCGTTTCCTTTCCTATAACTTGCGATATGCTCGTGTACAGAGTGACACTTTTATCTGACTTTTTCCAAGATGAAATAGCATCTGCAATAACTTGTCTTCTTCTGTAGCTAAAGGTAAGTAGAACAAAAACTAAAAATCTACTGTTAAACAGGATCGGCTCAGTGCAACGATGCAGAAATATGGTTATGGTTATTTTTTTGTAACACATAAACTTGAACCCCCTAATCGTAGCCCCACTAAAGCAGAGGGTAAGACTATTCTCAATGTGCCCTTTATTTGTATTGTGTATCAGTAACTATGTGAGTATTCATTTACAACCATTGCATATATTTTTTTCGTATAACAAATCAGGATTTTTACTTTAAACAGGAAAGTTTGCTCTCGGTACAAAGTACGGGTATGATTACTAGTGAACTCATAATAAGCAGATGAGAGCCTCATGCTGGACTAAGGCCTTGGTCCCGCTGCGCTCGTTGGCGCGGGCGGCCATGTCGCGAGTTCCCCACCAGCAGGGGAATCCTTGCGAGCCGGTCCCGGTCCCCCCTGGCGGCACAGCTGACTACACGCTGTGGCGCGTCAGCTGCTAGGAGACACAAGAGAATGGTGTTTCCTAGCGTTGACGCGTCACGTGGTGTGGCTGTGAGCCAATGGGGAGGAGAGGCTTCGGGAGGAGAGGCTGCGGGGAGGAGTGTGGAGTGAAAGCAGGTGAGTGCCTGTCTGTGTGTGTGTCTGAGTGCGTGCGTGCCTGTCTGTGTGTGTATGTGTGTGCCTGAGTGCGTGAGTGCCTGCCTCTGTCTGTGTGTGTGTATGAGTGCGTGAGTGCCTGCCTGTGTGTGCGCGCGTGTGTGTGTGTGAGTGCCTGCCTGTGTGTGTGTGTGTGTGTGTCTATGTATGAGTGCCTGCGTGTGTGTGTGTTTAAACTTACCCTCAGCAGCTCCAGCCCGAGTCCGTGGAGGGAGGGGAGAGTAGCGGGTCCCTCCGCTCAAGCCACGCCCCCCCTCCCACTCCCGCCCACCTCCCGCTCCGGCTCCCGCTCCCTACAGACTGCATATCGCGGTCTGTGTATGTCAGCGCACCGCCTGTCTGCAGTGCGGGTGCGCTGACTCTGGGAGCGGGGCCTTAGCCTAAAGCAGTATCCCCCCAGAATTCACTCTTTTATTCTGAATGAACACAGGCACAGTGGTCTGTCCTAGTAGGACTGCAGCAGCGCTACACCAGCAGCCTGACTGCTGTGCAAGAAACTGAATGAAGAAGAAGGAACGCAGTCTTTTCTAAGATGGATGCTGCTAAGTTAATACGATAAGGGCGGCCGATTACTGCTTCCTGTAGATTGCCATTTTTGTTATTTACACTGGGATAGACAAAGTTCAGAAGAGGCATTCCCATCCCAATGTTGTATAATAGTCAGTTCAAATTGACATTTCCACCTCCAAGGTCAAAAATGCGTGGAATATTGAGGTTCTGAACCCCAAAAATTACATTAAAATTGAAAAGTGTTGATTATCTTCAGTGATACTCCGCTGAAGCCTTAGGCCACGATTATACTCACGGCGCACACATGCATGCTGCCAGAACAAATGAATGTAATGCAATGGAAGCGCACATAGGGCACGCGACCAAGTGCGTGATGTTTGAAAATACAATTGGCCGCGTCACATGAGCAGTTCAGCCAATGAGGATGAACCGCTCACGTGACATCACGGCCATACCTCCACCACGCTTCCCTGTCGCCTCCAGCCTCCAGTGGATGTTTCGCGTGCGCGCAACGTGCACTTGACGTCACGTGGTTGCCCACATTCGCACACAGCAGCAGTATAATTGTGGCCTTACTAGGGGGACATAGGTGGTGGATTGTGGAACATAGTAACATAACATAGTAAAGAAATAAAAAAATGCTTTGAGTAGACATACAGCTATCCTAAAAATAAAAGATAGCAGAGGATCAAATAGGGTCTGAGGTTTAGCAACAGACAGGAAAATGGGCATATTAGGTCATTCTTTTTTTCCATCAAATTCAATGGGGCATTGCAGCTAGCAGCTGCGAGTTGTGCAAATCCGTGCGGAAAGAGCCCCTTGGGGTCCGATTTGCAGGTTTTGCTATTCTGTAAGCCTTCTCGCATGCCCAGATCGTGCGTGAAAGGCTTTTTTAAGAAGCCGTTTCATTCTTGCTCTGAAAAATCCGGGCGGAATGACCAAAAAGGCTGAAACTCTTATTTTCAGGCCCAACAGGATTAGAACCCACAACCTGCTAGTCTGGGCAGCAGCTCTAGCATTGAACTAAACCAAGTGGCAGGAAGCTCTGCTGTCACAGAATACTTTTGAACTCTACTGCTCACACATGTAGCCTTCTCCCCCTGGCTTCCTTTAAAAGCAGATCACTTGCACTTCCTGGTTGCCAGTTCAATATGCCTTGAGCACAAAAAAGAAGCTCACCTGAGATACCGGAGAGATATGTGACAGTAGCGCTTCCAGCACCTGGTATAGTTAAATGCTAGAACTGCTGCCCAGAATAGCAGAGGTTGTGGGTTCCGATCCTGTTGGGCCTGACAGTATTGGTCTTATGGAAATATTTTATGAGGAAGGTGGCGAGACTCATTTAAATATACTCAAACTAAAGAGAGTGCCCTGCTCCACTCAATTTACATTCGAAAGTATATGCAAACGAGGGGTGCGACTAAAGGAATGGTAGATTTATACACAGAAAGAGAACAGAAACGAATATCGTGCACTCAGAAACCTCCTGGTGTAAATCACAAAAAAAAATGTAAAAAAAATTATTGAAATCCAACAACTCACAAATTTAAAAACACATTAAAATCCTGAACTGAGCACAAACTCTGTTATCTGCATCATGGGATGAGCCTAGATCACTATACAGTGATGATCCTTCTTGTTATAAAGATCTTGACACCTCAATACAGTATTAATATACTGTGTTGATTGCCGTCTATTATAAAGACAGTGCAGAGCCATGGAGAGCGGGTTCGTGCCCGCTAGCAGCTCTTTTTTCTCCCGCACTTAGCTGTGGTGGCCGCCTCCTTGCTGCCGCCCTCCTTCTCCTTCTCAACCGCAGCGTCAAATGACGCGGCAGAAGTTACTAAATGTGACGTCGCATGGCGTCGCGTTGCCATAGTAATGCAATGTTGTGACGTCCTTTAATGCTGCAACGAGACGCCTTGTGATGTCTGCGGCGTCATTTGAGGCTGTGGTTCAGAAGGAGAAGGGTGGCAAGTAAGGAGTGACAAATAATACTACAGAGAGACAAAAACATATGCAACATAGTCGAGCCCCAAGCCCCCTTCTGGACCGCCGGGCCCCGGTAATTTGTACCGACTCCCCCCGCCCCTGAGTCAGTGCATATCTTAATTACGGTTGCCAGGTGGCTTCTCCAAAAATACTTGACACAACTGTGAAAAGTGTGACGCACTCAAGACACACACACCTCCGCTCCATGCTGTTTCCTCCTCCTTGTCCCCACCCTCAGGCTCCTGACACCTCCTCCTGATTGGCTGCTGCTGGGTAATGCAGCCAATCAGGATGGAGGAAGCTTCCCACCCCCCTAGCTACAGCCCTACTCTCTCCCTGCTGGGGGAAATCCTGTGGTCCCCCAATCCGGTCAGGTTACTATGTCCAGAGAGGCAATACCGGACACATGCGCAGTATTACCTCTAATTTTTTTTTACTGGACAGAGTGTCCAAATACAGGATAGTTCTGTTCTGTTCCACGCTGGACACCTGGCAACCCTAAACTTAGTAGGTATTTTCCCCTGGCTTACGCCACAAAAAGTTTAGCTCTCTCAGATGCCTCACTTGTACTTTTTGTGAGTAGCCCCCAAGTTACAAAAGTTTGAGGGGAAGGAGTGAGAAAGTGAATGGTAACATAATTGTGCAAAAAAATATTTCACTGTGACAGAAGTAATTTTGCAACAGTCTTAAAAATAAAGTGACTCTCCCAGTCAGTGGGATAAAAGTACTGTCAGGCTAACTACCAACAAAGTTACTGCTATTCAATAACTAGAGCAGTGTTTCCCAACCGGGGTTCCGCGGCATCCTAGGGTTCCGTGAGAGGATCAAAAGGGTGCTGCGGGATTTCCCCGATCTCCCAGAGCAGGGCAGTTTCCTCTATCCTGATTGGCTGCATTACTCAGCAGCAGCCAATCAGGACGAGGTGTCAGGAGCCTGTGGGTATGGCCAAGCAGAGGAGGAGGAAGCAGCATGGGCAGTTGAGAGGTGAGGCTGTGTGTATTTGTTCTGTTGTGTGTGCGTGTGTTCGTTTTCTGTGACTGTACTGTTGTGTGTGTGTGTGTGCTCTTTGACTTTATGCCCCCTCTGACTCCTTATCTGTCTCTGTCCTGTGTTTTCTGTGAACCTGTCCTATTTTAGGGGTGCCTTAGCAACTGAGCACTGTGGTTAGGGGTGCCCAGAGAGAAAAAAGGTTGAAAAACACTGAACTAGAGATTTGTCCAAAACATACAGACTAGCCAGAAAGTAGAATTGATAAAAAGTTCTACCTAGACATCAGCTCTACTGTTGTGTAACATACAGTATACTGAAGTTAAAATAAATTGAAATTGCTAAGTCACATACAGCTTTTCTGCAATTTTTTAAAAACCTGTTTAGGTTATTTTACATTAGATCTGCAAATATAGACCGAAAAGGTTAATCGGCAAAATGCATAATGACTAAGATCAGAGAAAATGGCACAATTGGCTCCAGTTACAGTAGTAACTTTAATGGCTGCAAGTTCGAACCCAGTATGGAAATAATGGAATCCATCTCAAGTTCCAGTACAGGTAGAATAACAACCAGCAAAGCAGGATACGGTACCCAAGCCTTAATCTTTGGTTTATTAATTCTGCTTCGTCTCTTTCTTGCACAGCGTGGCTCAGTTTCTGGTCCAGTTCTTGCTTCATCTTCAAAGGGACATATTTGTGTTTCATGTCGAACTTCAGTGCTTGCCTTCTGTCTTTTAGATGTTTCTGGTATTCAATAAGAGCATCCATGCTGAAGGAGTCTTCTATTGTCATACCTATGAAAAACAACAAGGCAATTCTGGACAGTCTTGGACATGAAGGTAGTTAAGTGCTTCGCATCATGAATAGTGTTCCATGTTTTCACATTTTTCTTAATTTTAAAAAAAAAATGGATATTTTTCGTTGTTTATTTTCTCTACGTTAAAACCGGGACAGAATCGGGTAAAAGAAAAATGAAAGAAAGGAATTGGACAAAATTAGTGGGGAAAGGATGGGCTGTCATACGTATGTACATTTGACCTTTTTAGCTTCTGCTGCGCCACACTAATCCAGAAACCACAAAATAGATGGCAGCATCTCCTTGTGACGTAAGTGCGCTAATCATAGCACAATATTTGTTGTCCAGTTCCGTGCGTTTTACACTTAATTTTTTTTACTGCTTTATTCAGAGTGCTTTACACTTTTTACTATAGGAAATGCTTCAATGAAAGCTGCAGGACACCCACAACAACCCTGTAAGGAGTTAGTTACTGTTAACAAAAAACACGTGTAAACCGGTAAAGAACAAATTCCTTTTGATGACAACAAAACCAGTAATTTTTCAGTAAAAATCAGTAAATGCTGAAAACGTGGAACAGTAACAGTAATATGGAGCTAAAGAGAGTTGCTGGGGAGGGAGAAGAGAACAAGTCCAGTGTGGCTATGGCGGGTATAATATGATGCTATTGTTGGCTTGAAGATCTCAGTACAAAAGTGCAGTAGTGGTACAGTATGCAGAAATGTGATGAAACTGGGAGAAGAGTTTGTGAATATTTGGAAAATGTACCACGCTTCATTCGTCTCACTGTAAAGGGGACTACGTATCAACTCAGTTGATACATCTCAGTTGTGTAATGTGTAAGAAGCTTGTAAATCAGGATTCCTGCATGTGAACAAGGGTAAAGTTATATAATACAGATAACTGTATACATCCCATATATGTGCTGTGGCTAGTTCAAACAGATATTGTACAACATAGAGAAATATAGTTTTTTTCAAAACCTAAATATATGTCTACATTGTGGCCACTGTAATAGCATAATAAAGGGAGATTCCTTCAATCATCCACAGACTGATCAAGTGATTTCTATCAAATCTTTTGCGACGTGAGACCACTTTTGTAGTATACGCCGTAAAATGCCCTTAAGGGAAACTTTATAAAGGTCAAACCAAAAGATGAATCAAAGAAAGGCTATATGAACATGAGAGAGATATTCAAATAAGTCGTTTAGATTCTCCTGTAGCCGGTCGCGTTAAAATAGCTCGACATAATGTCGCACAACTAAGATACTTTGTAGTGGAACATGTGTCTAAAATGCCGTGAGAAGGTGATCGAATAAAACACTTGCAGTGTAGAGAAGCCTTTAGGATTCATAGACTTAATATGTTATCTCCCAGAGGTATGACTGAAGATGACAGGCTTAGCTGCTTTTTCTGAATAAACTTTCTTATTTACCCTTGAAACTTAATGTGGATCATCTTTACATACAGTGGTGTGTAAAAGAAAGTACACCCTCTTTGAATTCTATGGTTTTACATGTCAGGACATAATAACAATTATCTGTTCCTTAGCAGGTCTAAAAATTCGGTAAATACAACCTCAGATGAACAACAACACATGACATATTACACCGTGTCATGATTTACACTGCATTAACCCAATGATGACCAAGGGAGCCAGGTAACTTTGTATCATTGGTGGTATTTTCCACACATCCAGCAATTGTCTATACCTCTTATGTGTTCCTCATAGTGTGCATTTTTATACAAAATCAATTTCATATGAGAATTTTGCGCTAGTCTTTTCTATTTTCTAACCGTCTTCTGTCATAATCATTTGTAGAACAAGTAAACATTGTATAACGAAATGTTTTAAATAATAATCTCCTATTGTTTGGTCAATGTTATTCTTGATTGTGCCTTCAGCCCGAGTTACACACAGATCATCCTTTATCCTTGATAATTCCCATCTATCCAGGTTTGTACTGGTGCATTCTGGGGTATTAAAATGGTGCATTAAGAGTGAAATGTGTAAAAAAAAAAACATACCTGGGATCCGTCTATAAGGTTTTATCTCTGTTTGTGGGGAAACCTTTTCTTCTTCTTGGGAGGTGTTCACTTTTCTTCCATCCCTAATCTTCTGTAATTGACTTTCAATTCTACGAGAATCATTTTGAATGATTTCTATCCTACAGGAAAAATAAGAATAGGCAGGGTCAATAAGAATAGGCAGGGTCAATAAGAATAGGCAGGGTCAATAAGAATAGGCAGGGTCAATAAGAATAGGCAGGATCAATAAGAATAGGCAGGGTCAATAAGAATAGGCAGGGTCAATAAGAATAGGCAGGGTCTCTTTGCTTTATGCAGTACATTCACACGCCCTCTTCAGAACACATAGCTGTTTAGACCTGGTGTATAAATATTGCTATATTTATAAATATGTACTGTATGCACGTATAAATATTTAATTTAGAGACCACCAACCACAACCACTAACTTCTAAAAGTCGCTGTAGGAAAGATTGTAATAGGGTAATTATTATACAATTATAACGTAAAACTTCTAAAAGTCGCTGTAGGAAAGAATGTAATAGGGTAATTATTATACAATTATAACATAACAGAGGAATAAGAGCACCACACATACAGTAGCATGTAAATAATGGAAGGAATCAAAGGGTCAGATGCACTAAGCTCCATTACCCTATTTAACCCGACGTTATATAGAACATATATAAACGTTAAGTTAATTCTAACACTTATGCACTAAAGCAAATAACATAATGTTAACCCAGTGCTACTCCTTAAATAACGTATGGTTATTTAGTTTCCAGCCAATGGTATGCAAAAGAGGTGTTCCCCCTAACATCGCATATTCGCATATCCACGAAAGGCTGTACATGGTAACGCAGGGATTTAACTTGACATTATCTAGGTCAGGGGTGCGCAAAGTTTTCCCCCTGCCTGCTCTCGCTCCCCCTCCGGCATCATGTGATGTCACATTGCCATGGCAATGCGCCATGACATGACCCCGGGTCGTCATTTGATGTCGGGTTACCATGGCGACGCGTCGCCGAAGACAATGTAGGAGAAGTTACAAGGGCCTCACGCGGTCACCCGGCATTTGATTTAAATGCATTGGGGTAGAGCGCAGGGCCTCTGAAACCACCGTGCCCCCCCTGGAAAATCTCGCGCACCCCTGATGTAGGTCATACCTAAAGGTGGCGTTAGCTCCAACCAGACACTGGAATATTAAGAGGGGGAGAGAAAGAGGAAGGAAGAGTGAGAGGAAGAGAAAGACGTGGTTTGCTTTAAAGGAAGAAAGGAGAGTGTCCGCTAGTATAATTTGCTACAGGTGTGAGCAGTAGAGCTCTAAAGTATGCTGTGACAGTGGAGCTATCCAGCATGTGAGATGGTCCAATGCTAGAGCTGCTGCACTAAATAGCAGAGGTTGGGGGTTCTGATCCTGTTGTGCCCGACACTAGTACCCTCCATCACAAGGGGCCTCAGGCTTGTCAGTATGGATCTTACGGAAATACTTTAGGAGGCGTGGGGTAAAAGTCATTTACATATACTTTCCATATCTCCCAGGTATCTAAGGTGTGCTCCTTTTTGAACATAGGTGTATATCCTGCCTCTCACCTGTCTCCCCTACAATCTATTCTAAACGCTGCTGCCAGAATCACTCTACTCTTTCCTAAATCTGTCTCAGCGCCTCCCCTGCTGAAATCCCTCTCCTGGCTTCCTATCTAATCCCGCATCTCACACTCAATTCTCCTCCTCACTTTTAAAGCTTTACACTCTTCTGCCCCTCCTTACATCTACTATTAAGAGGAAAATTAAGGAGTTTTGAACTGCTATTTTGTTTCCCCCGAAAGGACAGACAGCAGTAACAACACCGGTAAGTATCCCACGAACCAGGGGGGACGGGTCACAGGAGCTAAAATTAATCGACTTGCAACCGGGGGAGCCCGGTTCCCGTGCAGTTAAAAATAAAATGAGGGGGGGGGGGGGGGGCAGTGAGCAGGAAGGGTTGCTGCTTCAGTAGGTTTTCGCTCTGTTTTTGACAGCTGAACTCATGCTTTTGTATGTATGTATGTATATCTTTATTTATATAGCACCCTTAATGTACATAGCGCTTCACAGCAGTAATATACGCGACAATCATACAAATAACACATAAAGGGAGAAGTGCTTCAGACATAAAAATAACATTTAGGAAAAGGAGTCCCTGCTCCGAAGAGCTTACAATCTAATTGGTAGGTAGGAAGAACGTACGGAGACAGTAGGAGGGCGTTCTGGTAAGTGCGTCTGCAAGGAGCCAAGGTTTATGTATGAGGTGTTAATTATCAGCCTTGGAGCTACTCATATACTTCCTTAAGCAGGTGTGTTTTCAGGTGGGTCTTAAATGTGGATAGAGAAGGTGCTAGTCGGATATTGAGGGGAAGGGCATTCCAGAGGTGTGGGGCAGGCAGTCAGTGAGAAGGGTTTTGTAAGGTCTCTGCCCGCTGCGGTTCCTACCTCGGCTGCCGGGGCGCGCGGCACCCGGTCACGTGGGCCTCCTCTTCCTCCTGAACTCCCGGCAGCCCCTGCTGCCCATGCGCGCCGCCGTGGAAAGGCCGCGCGCGCGCCTACGGCTCCTGTCTTTTAGTCCGGCGAACTCTACCCGCCCCTTCCGTCGCGCGCGCGCTACTATGTCCATCTCTACGGCCGCCAATGTTATTGTTCCGTTCCCACCGGTTCTGCATCCTGCCTCAGCCTATCAGCGCTCTACCTACGTCTGACATCACCGCTGGAGGTTCTCATTGGTTCCTGTCTGTATTTAGTGCCTCCAGCCCTGAGCTGATTGCTGAGCATATTCAGTCTCTAGTTGTGCTTGCTACAAGCTACTTCGCAGTCTGCTTTTGTCTTCCGTCATAGACCCTGAACCTGTACCTGGACTCCCGATCTCTGGCACCCTCGAACCCCGGCTCGCTCAACGGACTTCTACCTTCTCCTCTCCTCGACCCTGGCTTTGGACACCGACTACTCCTGACCTCTCCTACCCCGGATCTGGCAAGTACCTCTACCACTCTACTCTCTCCTCTCCCGAACAAGGCTATCTACACGACTCTGCTTACCGGACCCGCTCACGCGGCTGTAGGGTGGCGGTTTTCCTGTATCCCCACCTCGGCCTCGCGGTCCAGTCCGGTTTGTGGTGAGCACTCCTATACTCCCGTGACATTATGCTCAGCCCTACAGACCTGGACTCCGCCGAGGTGGATCGACGCCTGAGCGAACACGATGGCCTGTTCAAGGAAGTAGAGAACTGTCTCTCCCAAAATAACCAGCGTATGGAGATGCTCCAAAATTCCCTGGGTACCATTTCGGAGCAACTCAAATCCCTTCTGTCCTCTCCCGAGGCTGCTGCCGCTCCTCCTGCTCCTATTTTTTCTCCGCCGGTACCTTTGACTCATTCTCCGGAACCTCGTCTACCTTCCCCCAATCGCTATTCGGGAGAGCCTTCAGCATGCCGTGGCTTTCTGGCGCAGTGTTCCGTCCAATTTGAACTGTTACCCTCTCACTTTCCGACTCCTCGTTCCAAGGTTGCGTACATCTACTCTCTGCTGACCGATGACGCCCTGGCCTGGGCTACACCCATATGGGAGCATCGCCCGGAGCTGACCTCAAGCCTGGACCGGTTTTGTACTGAATTCCGGAAGGTGTTCGATACACCAGGAAGGAGGGTAACGGCCGCTTCTTCTCTCCTCAATGTTTTACAGGGTAATCGCTCGGTGGCACGCTACGCACTGGAGTTTCGCACCATTTCCACTGAAACTAAGTGGAATGATGAAGCACTCGCCGCAGTGTTTTGGCAGGGTTTGAATGACACCCTCAAAGACGAGCTGGCCGCACTAGAGCGCCCTACCTCATTGGATGCACTCATCGCACTCTGTATCCGTATGGACCAGCGGCTTCAGGAGCGAAGAGTAGAGAAAGGAAAACGTCTAAAAGGTACCCAATCCACTTTTTCTTCACACACAGCTCCAGGGGAGTCCGTCGCCGTATCTTCCGAAGAACCCATGCAGTTGGGTGGAGCTCGCCTTTCGTTAACGGAAAGACTACGTCGCCGTCGGGCGGGTCTCTGCCTCTACTGCGGTAATGGTGGACACCTGGTGAGTACCTGTCCTTCCAAGTCGGGAAACGCCAGCCCCCAGTGAGTACTGGGAGAACTACACTGGGCATGGTAACCTCTCCTTTCTCTCCCAAACTACCATCTAAGATACTTCTTCCTATAACTCTATCAGGGGACTTTGGAGACATCTCTACGAGGGCCTTCCTAGACTCCGGTTCTGGTGGGAATTTCATTGATCAATCATTTGCGGAGAGACACCAGATCCCTCTGGTAGCCAAGGATTGGCCCGTAGGCCTTGAAGCCATTGACGGTAGGCCTTTGCAACCCGCATTTATATCTCATCAGACCATTCCCCTCCGTCTTAAGATGTCAGGACACCATTCCGAACAAATTCAGTTGGATGCCATCCACACGCCGGCAGTAGACGTGATATTGGGTCTTCCATGGCTCCAGCACCATAATCCCCAGATCGACTGGCTTCAGTCACAACCCCTCACCTGGAGAGATCGGTGTCAAGACACTTGTCTGGTTTCATCTAATGCCCTAGTAGCTGCCACACATCCGGAACCCAAGAATTCCCTTCTTCCGGACGCCTACTGGGAGTTCAGAGATGTCTTCGACAAGATTCAGGCGGAGGAATTACCACCCCATCGCGCCTACGATTGCCCGATCGAACTTCTTCCTGGCGCGATTCCCCCCAGAGGTTGTACCTATCCACTTTCCCTCCCCGAGACCAAGGCGATGAAACTTTATATACAGGAGAACCTCCAGAGAGGCTTCATACGTAAGTCCTCTTCTCCAGCAGGAGCAGGTTTCTTTTTTGTAAAGAAAAAGGACGGCACACTTCGTCCTTGCATCGATTACCGTGGTCTCAACAAGGTGACTGTCAAGAATCGGTATCCCCTTCCTTTAATTGCCGAACTTTTCGACAGGTTACAAGGCGCCACTATCTTTTCCAAACTTGATCTCCGTGGAGCCTACAATCTGGTCCGGATTCGTAAGGGAGATGAGTGGAAGACGGCCTTCAACACGCGTGATGGGCACTATGAGTACCTCGTGATGCCTTTTGGTCTCTGTAATGTGCCAGCTGTCTTCCAGGATTTTGTTAATGACGTCTTCAGAGATCTGCTGGATCAACACGTGGTGGTCTACCTAGATGACATCCTGATATTCTCGCAGAATCCCCTGGAACATACTCGGCATGTCAAACAAGTACTTCAGAGGTTACGGGAGAATCGACTGTTCGCTAAGCTTGAAAAATGCCAGTTCCATCAGTCATCGACGTCATTTTTGGGGTACATAATCTCCGACACAGGACTCGCGATGGATCCTACCAAGGTGGAAGCCGTCTTGAACTGGCCTCGCCCCCTCTCTTTGAAAGCGGTACAGAGGTTTTTAGGTTTTGCCAACTATTACCGCAGGTTCATAAAAAAATTTTCCTCGCTGGTCGCACCCATCACGGCCCTCACTCTGAAGAACGCCAATCCCGCACTATGGTCCCCCGATGCCATCATGGCTTTTCAGGTTCTCAAGGAAGCCTTTGTCACAGCACCTATCTTGGTGCATCCTGATCCAGCACAGGCCTTCACTCTCGAGGTGGATGCGTCGGACATAGGGGCTGGGGCGATCTTATCTCAAAGGAAGAACCCACAGGCCAGACTACATCCCTGCGCATTCTTTTCTAAAAAAAATTCTGCAGCCGAACGGAACTATGATGTGGGTAACCGTGAGCTCCTCGCGATCAAGATGGCTTTGGAAGAGTGGCGACATCTATTGGAAGGCACGGAATACCCCGTCACCATCCTTACGGACCATAAGAACCTCTTATATATTGAGACTGCCCGTCGTCTAAGCGCTCGGCAGGCACGTTGGTCCCTTTTCTTCACCCGGTTCAACTTCCTGATTTCATATCTCCCGGGTTCCAAAAACACTAAAGCCGATGCACTGTCTCGTCAATTCTCTGTAGAGGACAAAACCGAAGATCCCCAGGAGACTATTCTTCCTCCGAAATGTGTCCTGTCTGCCAGTACCTTTGACGCACTATCAGAGATCACCAAGGTTCAAGATCAAATCCCGCAGGGTCTCAGGGTGCCAGTTGGACGACTTTTCACACCCCCGACCTTCCGTCTGAAGGTAATGCAATGGGGGCACGCTGCTAAAACGGCAGGTCATCCAGGGATTAAAAGGACGATTGACCTCCTGCAACGAACATTTTGGTGGCCTAGCATGCGTAAGGACATTCAACATTTCGTCTCAGCATGTTCCACCTGCGCACAGAACAAGACTCCACGGAATAAACCTCCAGGACTCCTGCAAACCCTCCCTATTCCCGATCGTCCTTGGGAACATCTCTCGATGGACTTTATTGTCGACCTACCCAAATCCAAGGGTATGGACACGATATTAGTAGTGGTCGATCGCTTTTCTAAACAAGCGCACTTTATCCCACTTAAAGGTCTACCCAGTGCCCCCAAACTTGCCGAAGTATTTGTCAAAGAGGTCTTCAGGCTCCATGGGTCACCTCAGACCATAGTTTCTGATCGGGGGTCGCAATTTGTTTCTAAATTCTGGAGGGCCTTCTGTAAAAAACTTAATGTGGCACTTCACTTCTCCTCGGGATACCACCCACAGACCAATGGTCAAACTGAACGAACCAATCAGTCACTGGAGCAGTTCCTCCGTTGTTTCATATCGGACTCTCAGGACAATTGGCTCGACCTACTTCCTTGGGCGGAATTCGCTCACAATAATCTCAGGAATGAGTCCACATTACAGTCTCCATTTTTTTCTAATTTTGGCTTTCATCCTTCTACCCTTCCTCAGTCTGGGCCGAGTACAGGAGTTCCAGCCGCAGAGGAGAGGATTCGGGATCTTCAAGCTTCCTGGTCCAGGATTCGGGATAATCTCAAGCGGGCCACAGCCATGCAGAAAAAGCAGGCGGATCGGCATCGTCAGAGACCACCCGATTTCGTTCCTGGTCAGAAAGTATGGCTATCTACTAAAAACATACGCTTGAAGGTCACATCCCCAAAGCTGGCACCCCGATTTATCGGTCCATTCCCTATATTGAAGAGGATCAATCCGGTTACCTACCGACTCAAACTACCTGCTACCATGAAGATTCCCTCCGCCTTTCATTGTTCTCTACTCAAACCGTTTGTACCCAATCCTCTGATCCAACACATCACACCTTCCCCCAGACTTGTCAATGGACAAGAAGAGTTTGAGGTACAATCCATTCTAGATTCTCGCATTTCTAGAGGAGGCCTCCAGTATTTGGTGCATTGGAGGGGTTTTGGACCCGAAGAAAGGGCATGGATTCCTCAAGTCCAGGTACACGCCCCCAGGCTGGTACGGGCATTTCATTCTAAATTTCCGCTTAAACCTGGTAAGGATCGTCCGGAGTTCGACCCTGAAGGGGGGGGTACTGTAAGGTCTCTGCCCGCTGCGGTTCCTACCTCGGCTGCCGGGGCGCGCGGCACCCGGTCACGTGGGCCTCCTCTTCCTCCTGAACTCCCGGCAGCCCCTGCTGCCCATGCGCGCCGCCGTGGAAAGGCCGCGCGCGTGCCTACGGCTCCTGTCTTTTAGTCCGGCGAACTCTACTCGCCCCTTCCGTCGCGCGCGTCGCGCGCGCGCACTACTATGTCCATCTCTACAGCCGCCAATGTTATTGTTCCGTTCCCACCGGTTCTGCATCCTGCCTCAGCCTATCAGCGCTCTACCTACGTCTGACATCACCGCTGGAGGTTCTCATTGGTTCCTGTCTGTATTTAGTGCCTCCAGCCCTGAGCTGATTGCTGAGCATATTCAGTCTCTAGTTGTGCTTGCTACAAGCTACTTCGCAGTCTGCTTTTGTCTTCCGTCATAGACCCTGAACCTGTACCTGGACTCCCGATCTCTGGCACCCTCGAACCCCGGCTCGCTCAACGGACTTCTACCTTCTCCTCTCCTCGACCCTGGCTTTGGACACCGACTACTCCTGACCTCTCCTACCCCGGATCTGGCAAGTACCTCTACCACTCTACTCTCTCCTCTCCCGAACAAGGCTATCTACACGACTCTGCTTACCGGACCCGCTCACGCGGCTGTAGGGCGGCGGTTTTCCTGTATCCCCACCTCGGCCTCGCGGTCCAGTCCGGTTTGTGGTGAGCACTCCTATACTCCCGTGACATTATGCTCAGCCCTACAGACCTGGACTCCGCCGAGGTGGATCGACGCCTGAGCGAACACGATGGCCTGTTCAAGGAAGTAGAGAACTGTCTCTCCCAAAATAACCAGCGTATGGAGATGCTCCAAAATTCCCTGGGTACCATTTCGGAGCAACTCAAATCCCTTCTGTCCTCTCCCGAGGCTGCTGCCGCTCCTCCTGCTCCTATTTTTTCTCCGCCGGTACCTTTGACTCATTCTCCGGAACCTCGTCTACCTTCCCCCAATCGCTATTCGGGAGAGCCTTCAGCATGCCGTGGCTTTCTGGCGCAGTGTTCCGTCCAATTTGAACTGTTACCCTCTCACTTTCCGACTCCTCGTTCCAAGGTTGTGTACATCTACTCTCTGCTGACCGATGACGCCCTGGCCTGGGCTACACCCATATGGGAGCATCGCCCGGAGCTGACCTCAAGCCTGGACCGGTTTTGTACTGAATTCCGGAAGGTGTTCGATACACCAGGAAGGAGGGTAACGGCCGCTTCTTCTCTCCTCAATGTTTTACAGGGTAATCGCTCGGTGGCACGCTACGCACTGGAGTTTCGCACCATTTCCGCTGAAACTAAGTGGAATGATGAAGCACTCGCCGCAGTGTTTTGGCAGGGTTTGAATGACACCCTCAAAGACGAGCTGGCCGCACTAGAGCGCCCTACCTCATTGGATGCACTCATCGCACTCTGTATCCGTATGGACCAGCGGCTTCAGGAGCGAAGAGTAGAGAAAGGAAAACGTCTAAAAGGTACCCAATCCACTTTTTCTTCACACACAGCTCCAGGGGAGTCCGTCGCCGTATCTTCCGAAGAACCCATGCAGTTGGGTGGAGCTCGCCTTTCGTTAACGGAAAGACTACGTCGCCGTCGGGCGGGTCTCTGCCTCTACTGCGGTAATGGTGGACACCTGGTGAGTACCTGTCCTTCCAAGTCGGGAAACGCCAGCCCCCAGTGAGTACTGGGAGAACTACACTGGGCATGGTAACCTCTCCTTTCTCTCCCAAACTACCATCTAAGATACTTCTTCCTATAACTCTATCAGGGGACTTTGGAGACATCTCTACGAGGGCCTTCCTAGACTCCGGTTCTGGTGGGAATTTCATTGATCAATCATTTGCGGAGAGACACCAGATCCCTCTGGTAGCCAAGGATTGGCCCGTAGGCCTTGAAGCCATTGACGGTAGGCCTTTGCAACCCGCATTTATATCTCATCAGACCATTCCCCTCCGTCTTAAGATGTCAGGACACCATTCCGAACAAATTCAGTTGGATGCCATCCACACGCCGGCAGTAGACGTGATATTGGGTCTTCCATGGCTCCAGCACCATAATCCCCAGATCGACTGGCTTCAGTCACAACCCCTCACCTGGAGAGATCGGTGTCAAGACACTTGTCTGGTTTCATCTAATGCCCTAGTAGCTGCCACACATCCGGAACCCAAGAATTCCCTTCTTCCGGACGCCTACTGGGAGTTCAGAGATGTCTTCGACAAGATTCAGGCGGAGGAATTACCACCCCATCGCGCCTACGATTGCCCGATCGAACTTCTTCCTGGCGCGATTCCCCCCAGAGGTTGTACCTATCCACTTTCCCTCCCCGAGACCAAGGCGATGAAACTTTATATACAGGAGAACCTCCAGAGAGGCTTCATACGTAAGTCCTCTTCTCCAGCAGGAGCAGGTTTCTTTTTTGTAAAGAAAAAGGACGGCACACTTCGTCCTTGCATCGATTACCGTGGTCTCAACAAGGTGACTGTCAAGAATCGGTATCCCCTTCCTTTGATTGCCGAACTTTTTCGACAGGTTACAAGGCGCCACTATCTTTTCCAAACTTGATCTCCGTGGAGCCTACAATCTGGTCCGGATTCGTAAGGGAGATGAGTGGAAGACGGCCTTCAAAACGCGTGATGGGCACTATGAGTACCTCGTGATGCCTTTTGGTCTCTGTAATGCGCCAGCTGTCTTCCAGGATTTTGTTAATGACGTCTTCAGAGATCTGCTGGATCAACACGTGGTGGTCTACCTAGATGACATCCTGATATTCTCGCAGAATCCCCTGGAACATACTCGGCATGTCAAACAAGTACTTCAGAGGTTACGGGAGAATCGACTGTTCGCTAAGCTTGAAAAATGCCAGTTCCATCAGTCATCGACGTCATTTTTGGGGTACATAATCTCCGACACAGGACTCGCGATGGATCCTACCAAGGTGGAAGCCGTCTTGAACTGGCCTCGCCCCCTCTCTTTGAAAGCGGTACAGAGGTTTTTAGGTTTTGCCAACTATTACCGCAGGTTCATAAAAAAATTTTCCTCGCTGGTCGCACCCATCACGGCCCTCACTCTGAAGAACGCCAATCCCGCACTATGGTCCCCCGATGCCATCATGGCTTTTCAGGTTCTCAAGGAAGCCTTTGTCACAGCACCTATCTTGGTGCATCCTGATCCAGCACAGGCCTTCACTCTCGAGGTGGATGCGTCGGACATAGGGGCTGGGGCGATCTTATCTCAAAGGAAGAACCCACAGGCCAGACTACATCCCTGCGCATTCTTTTCTAAAAAAAATTCTGCAGCCGAACGGAACTATGATGTGGGTAACCGTGAGCTCCTCGCGATCAAGATGGCTTTGGAAGAGTGGCGACATCTATTGGAAGGCACGGAATACCCCGTCACCATCCTTACGGACCATAAGAACCTCTTATATATTGAGACTGCCCGTCGTCTAAGCGCTCGGCAGGCACGTTGGTCCCTTTTCTTTACCCGGTTCAACTTCCTGATTTCATATCTCCCGGGTTCCAAAAACACTAAAGCCGATGCACTGTCTCGTCAATTCTCTGTAGAGGACAAAACCGAAGATCCCCAGGAGACTATTCTTCCTCCGAAATGTGTCCTGTCTGCCAGTACCTTTGACGCACTATCAGAGATCACCAAGGTTCAAGATCAAATCCCGGAGGGTCTCAGGGTGCCAGTTGGACGACTTTTCACACCCCCGACCTTCCGTCTGAAGGTAATGCAATGGGGGCACGCTGCTAAAACGGCAGGTCATCCAGGGATTAAAAGGACGATTG
This sequence comes from Ascaphus truei, assembly GCF_040206685.1. NCBI lineage: Eukaryota > Metazoa > Chordata > Amphibia > Anura > Ascaphidae > Ascaphus > Ascaphus truei. Next base: position 66,679,154 of record NC_134486.1, read on the forward strand.
ACCTCCTGCAACGAACATTTTGGTGGCCTAGCATGCGTAAGGACATTCAACATTTCGTCTCAGCATGTTCCACCTGCGCACAGAACAAGACTCCACGGAATAAACCTCCAGGACTCCGGCAAACCCTCCCTATTCCCGATCGTCCTTGGGAACATCTCTCGATGGACTTTATTGTCGACCTACCCAAATCCAAGGGTATGGACACGATATTAGTAGTGGTCGATCGCTTTTCTAAACAAGCGCACTTTATCCCACTTAAAGGTCTACCCAGTGCCCCCAAACTTGCCGAAGTATTTGTCAAAGAGGTCTTCAGGCTCCATGGGTCACCTCAGACCATAGTTTCTGATCGGGGGTCGCAATTTGTTTCTAAATTCTGGAGGGCCTTCTGTAAAAAACTTAATGTGGCACTTCACTTCTCCTCGGGATACCACCCACAGACCAATGGTCAAACTGAACGAACCAATCAGTCACTGGAGCAGTTCCTCCGTTGTTTCATATCGGACTCTCAGGACAATTGGCTCGACCTACTTCCTTGGGCGGAATTCGCTCACAATAATCTCAGGAATGAGTCCACATTACAGTCTCCATTTTTTTCTAATTTTGGCTTTCATCCTTCTACCCTTCCTCAGTCTGGGCCGAGTACAGGAGTTCCAGCCGCAGAGGAGAGGATTCGGGATCTTCAAGCTTCCTGGTCCAGGATTCGGGATAATCTCAAGCGGGCCACAGCCATGCAGAAAAAGCAGGCGGATCGGCATTGTCAGAGACCACCCGATTTCGTTCCTGGTCAGAAAGTATGGCTATCTACTAAAAACATACGCTTGAAGGTCACATCCCCAAAGCTGGCACCCCGATTTATCGGTCCATTCCCTATATTGAAGAGGATCAATCCGGTTACCTACCGACTCAAACTACCTGCTACCATGAAGATTCCCTCTGCCTTTCATTGTTCTCTACTCAAACCGTTTGTACCCAATCCTCTGATCCAACACATCACACCTTCCCCCAGACTTGTCAATGGACAAGAAGAGTTTGAGGTACAATCCATTCTAGATTCTCGCATTTCTAGAGGAGGCCTCCAGTATTTGGTGCATTGGAGGGGTTTTGGACCCGAAGAAAGGGCATGGATTCCTCAAGTCCAGGTACACGCCCCCAGGCTGGTACGGGCATTTCATTCTAAATTTCCGCTTAAACCTGGTAAGGATCGTCCGGAGTTCGACCCTGAAGGGGGGGGTACTGTAAGGTCTCTGCCCGCTGCGGTTCCTACCTCGGCTGCCGGGGCGCGCGGCACCCGGTCACGTGGGCCTCCTCTTCCTCCTGAACTCCCGGCAGCCCCTGCTGCCCATGCGCGCCGCCGTGGAAAGGCCGCGCGCGCGCCTACGGCTCCTGTCTTTTAGTCCGGCGAACTCTACTCGCCCCTTCCGTCGCGCGCGTCGCGCGCGCGCGCTACTATGTCCATCTCTACGGCCGCCAATGTTATTGTTCCGTTCCCACCGGTTCTGCATCCTGCCTCAGCCTATCAGCGCTCTACCTACGTCTGACATCACCGCTGGAGGTTCTCATTGGTTCCTGTCTGTATTTAGTGCCTCCAGCCCTGAGCTGATTGCTGAGCATATTCAGTCTCTAGTTGTGCTTGCTACAAGCTACTTCGCAGTCTGCTTTTGTCTTCCGTCATAGACCCTGAACCTGTACCTGGACTCCCGATCTCTGGCACCCTCGAACCCCGGCTCGCTCAACGGACTTCTACCTTCTCCTCTCCTCGACCCTGGCTTTGGACACCGACTACTCCTGACCTCTCCTACCCCAGATCTGGCAAGTACCTCTACCACTCTACTCTCTCCTCTCCCGAACAAGGCTATCTACACGACTCTGCTTACCGGACCCGCTCACACGGCTGTAGGGCGGCGGTTTTCCTGTATCCCCACCTCGGCCTCGCGGTCCAGTCCGGTTTGTGGTGAGCACTCCTATACTCCCGTGACAGGTTTAAGGCGGGAGAGGGCTTTAGATAGAAAAGGGGTAGAGAAAGAACATCCTTGAGCGGAACGCAAGAGTCGGGATGGTGTATAGCGAGAAATTAGGGCTGAGATGTAAGGAGGAGCAGAAGAGTGTAAAGCTTTTAAAGTGAGGAGGAGAATAGAGTGTGTGATACGGGATTTGATAGGAAGCCAGGAGAGGGATTTCAGCAGGGGAGACGCCGAGACAGATTTAGGAAAGAGTACAGTGATTCTGGCAGCAGCGTTTAGGAGAGATTGTAGGGGACAATAAAAGGTAGGGGAGCCCAATGGTACATTCAATTGACAAAAATATATGGTAATATGTATAAAGTACAAATACTTCAATAATAATATTTTCTTGGTTATTTAGTTAAACCCTTTGGCAAAAGCGTCACAAGACTGCATACCAACATTTGCCGGTCCTAACACTACACAGTGAACCTTTCCTTTTACCTCTGTATGAGGGGAAACAACCACAGTAGATCCTGTCCATACAGCAAAATGAGAAAACCTCCCAAGTTAAAAAGGTGGGGAGGGGTGAGCTCTGGGAGGAGGGACCACCTACCTCCAAACAACTGTTGCCAGTTAGAAATTTAATTAACACACACAATCCCAGACAGGTGAGAGGCAGGAAGGCCAGACAGCAGGAGGTTGCAGTAGTCGAGATGGGAGACAATGAGGGTCTGTGTCAGAGTTTTTATAGTCGAGCAACAGAGGAAAGGGCGTATCTTGGTAATGTTGCGGAGGAAAAAAACGATAGTTTTGTTTTGCTACCTTTTGAATGTGAAGAGAATGTGAGAGAGGAGTCGAGTGTGACCCCTAGTCAGCGTGCTTGGGCTACTGGGTGAATGATAGTGCTTCCAACAGTAATGTGGATGGAGGTGGTAGGGCCTTTTCAACAACTTGTGTATATCCGTTAATGCCATCATAATTACTTTCCAAACAAAAACAATACTTGGCCTGTAGATTTGAGGGCTAACAAACAGTTTTATCGCTTTCAATCATGTTACAATCGCAAAGATTGTAAAATGTTAAAAGTAAAAAATAAATGTATATGTGTCCGATATATTTTTAAAAAGGCATCAATCAGTTACATATAATCCAATAAACATGCCACTGTTGTTAGTCGACTTGTTGTGCCTTAAAGCTGCAGTTCAGACAATATCCTGCATGTGTGTTTTTTTTTAATAAATCAGTTCTGTAGTAAGAAAAAATACTTCTAGCCTTTTCTGTTTAAAAAAAAAAAAACTTTGAAAGACCAATTTTCTTGTATTCTATTTTAACAAGCATGCTTGTTCCTATAGCAACGATTTACATTCCCCATATTTAAAGATGTCGCCAAACTTTGCCGATCAATAGACGGAGAACAAATTAACTGGCAGCTATGCAGTTCTTTAGGTAAGTAGAGATTACCCAGATAAAACTATTGAAGTTAAAAAAAAAACTAAAACAAAAAAACGGGAGCCTGAACTGCAGCTTTAATGTACTTCTTCCTTACCGATTTGTAAGCTGGTGTGCTCTTTTTCTGTAATACATGAGTGTTGTTGGCTCAGATGCCAAGACCTTCAGCTTTCCTTGAAGATGAACTGCATCCCTTTGGCCCTGCTTGATTGCGTCAATAAACACATCATACTCGTGTTTGATTGCAGTGAGGATAGCTTTGTAATCAGTACAATGATCTATCACCTGTAAAGATGTGATTTCCAAATGACCATGTTAGATTAGTTCCTCCAGCCACAAATGATAAAAAATGTTTCCTTAACCCTGTTGCCTCCCTTCGTGCCATTCCAGGAACGAACAACAAGAGATGGTCTTCCCATGATTCTAGTAATGGTCTCAGAACTTCATGTGAGTTTGGTCTGCATCGTCCTTTTCTTTCAGGACTGTGTACCTTGTTCTTCAGAAACATACTGTAACAATCAGGGTTTTTAAATGGTCCCTTTCTGTTAAGTCAAACGGTTCAGATGTTTTAATTATTTAGTAGGCACAATGCCAAACTGATCATATATATTACCAGCCATTTATGAGCGGCATAATGCAGTGTTGGTGGTGACTAACATTTTGTGTGCTAAAATGCTTGTTTAGCATAATATTGTTTAAATATGTCAAATTCTCTGTTGGTGGCCAGGATATTAAGAAAACATAAATGTATGCAAACATTATTATCTACCTTTTATTCACAATTGTACAATGCTTTCAATAGCAGTTTAATTGCTAACGGGATATGACAGAAAAAAACATATATGTCTTGCAAAGGTAGATCAGCAACAGTGATTGTGTATACTTTATCAACCCTTTTATTACTACTGTATATGGTTACAAATTGATTTATCAGTCCTTATCTCATTAAAAGTCCAGAGCAGAAAGCTGGTTAAATCCCATCTCCTCTGATTCTATTCCATACATGTTTTTGTAAAGAGTATGTAGAAAGGGACTCCTGCTCAGCTGAATAGGAGGATGTACAGAGAATGGCAACGTGCATGCAGGTATATTAAGTAGTAAGTAGTAGGGGAAGAGCAAAAAGGGCACACAATGCAGGTTGCACTCGTGACACGTATTATTTAAAACTTCAAATGTATTATCATATCCATAAAGTAAGTGGGCACAGAAAAAACAAACATAATACACTAATTAAAATAGTCCTAGTCTGGTCTGAGCTAGAATTTATGGTTGCGTAGCAGTTAGACCTAGATAAGCATCAGTATATGCCAAATGGCTCAAAAGAGAATATTATGTTAGGTCATAATGTATCCAAATACTCAAACCATAATAGTTCTGGGTAGTGGGGTATAATTCCAGAAACAGACCAATTTGTCTATATACACTTTAATATTGATAGTGTATATTGAGGTATTTCCCTGTAATTAAGGGTACTGTATACTGCCCCAAATAGTGAGTTAATCCTTAGTGGATAGGATCCTAGAACTGCAACATATGACTTAGTTTGTAACCATATGATGTGAAATTGGAATAGCAGCTAGTTACTTTCCCTTAATGTGGGCTGCAGTTAGAGTGAAAACAAAGTATCTAGTGCTAATTGGTGTGGGAATCACTAACTGGTTACACTCAGAATGGAGCTTTACACCAAGATACACAGTGCTGCTGCTTTTTACTGTATACTACCCCTCAACATATTACTTGGTTTGTAACCATTTGATGTAAAGTTGGAACAGCAGCTAGTTACTCTTCCATAATGTGGGCTGTGGTTAGAGTGGAAACCATGTATCTAGTGCTAATTGGTTTGGGAGTCTCTATAACTGGTTACGCTCTGAATGGGGCTTTAAACCAGTCTCATAGACACGCTGCTGCTTTTTATTATTAACACTGTTGGTGTTTGCCAGTAGTGCGTTCCAGATGATTACTGCAGGGAATACTTAATTATAATAATTATCTCCTGGATCCCCCAAACGCTCAGATTGGGGTCCTCTGTGGCAGCAAATTTAAATGTGAAAACTGACAAGCAGGCAAACCATGCTACTCTGCGATTGTGGTTTGGTAAGGTAAGATAACACTTGGATCCCAAGTAAAGCACTCACAGCATCAAATATTTCCCTCATTGCAGCACACTGTGCAGTGCCAGATGTGCGAATCATGTATTACAAACTCATGTGCATTCAAATGAAAATATAACGTAAAGATCATTAGATAATTATAGGTTAATTCACCTTATCAAATGCGTTTCCATAGATGATACACTGCTGCTCAGCATCCAATTGATCCGCGGGTGCCAGCTTTTCCGTTTCCTCTTGTATATATGTCTCAATGCTGTCCAGAAACTTTTTATCACTTGAACAAGTTATGGGCGGGAGGACAGGAGTTCTGCTTAATCCCGCAGAACAATTCTTTGTGGCTGGTGATCTGTTTGGTAATTCATCATACTTACGCGAGTGTTGTGGTAAGAACCTGAAATAATAAATATTGGGTTATGGAAAACACAAGAGTGCGTGGAGTGGATCAGCTTTGTGTAGTGACAATTTTTCAGTTGTGTGTTATGGGACTTTTTCCTCTCGGTATCCACAGCTTACTTTTATTTTTCTAATTTAAATAATTGTATAATTGTCTTTTGAAAATGACCTGTTCTTTCTTTCCTAACATCCCCAAATATCCAAATAATACACAATGAAATACACTACAAGGCCTGCAACACATTGCTTTGCACCAAAGGGGATAACTAGATGATATTTTGAGAGAAAGACATAACAAACAAAACAAGATGGGGAATAATTTAATGGATTCTCTGGCAGGGTGGAGGTATCGGAGCGAGTGCAAAAGCAGTGGGGAAAACTATACTAAAAGCAGCAGACCTTTGTGTAAGGCAGGCTAGTAGAAATACAAGGAAAAGAAAGCTGCTGTGGTTCTCAAAGGAGGTGGCCTGTATTGTCGAGGGTGAAAAAGGAATAGCAGACCACCATAATAATTATGTATGCTCAGTTTTCGCAGCTGAAGGAGGGACCACAGTTGGGTACCGAGAGAATAAATGGAAATGATTTGGACACAAGTCCATTTACAAAAGGAGAAAGTCCTACTGGAACTTTCAAAACAAAGTGGACAAGTCAATGGGGCCAGATGGGAAACATACAAGGATATCAAAAGAGCTTAGGGTTGTGCTAACAACACCATTAACAGATTGATGTATATTTGACACTGTCCCACATAGAAGACTGATGGACAAGTTGCAATGCTTGGGATTGGACGCTACGGTGGTAGAATGGATAAGACATTGGATGAAGGATAGGTGGCAGAGAGTTGTGGTAAATGGAGTACATTCAGAGGAGGGGAAGGAAACCAGTAGAGCACCACAGGGATCTGTGCTGGGACCAGTGCACTTTAATATCTTTATTAGTGACATCACAAATGATTTGGAGGGGAAAGTATGCCTTTTGCTGATGACACAAAGATATATAACAGAGTTGACACTCCACAGGAGGGGGAGGGGGGGGGGAGAGGACAAAATGGCTAAAGATTTAGGTAGAATGGAGGAAGGGTCAAGAGTGTGGCAACTACAATTTAATGCCAAAAAGTGAAAAGTAATGCACTTGGGTCACAAAAATCAATTACTAATGTCAATCACTATAGAGCAGGCCTGCACAACACGCGGCCCGCGGGCTGCATGCGGCCCGCCTCCACTCATTGTGCGGCCCGTGGTGGCTTTCCCCGTCCTCCTCCCTCCTGAGCCCGCTTGCCCCCTCCTCTCCCGCGAGCGGCTTCTCCCCCCCTCCCTCCTGGCCGCGAGCCGCTTCTCCCCCCCCTCCTGGCCGCGAGCCGCTTCTCCCCCCCCCCCTCCTGGCCGCGAGCCGCTTCTCCCCCCCCCCTCCTGGCCGCGAGCCGCTTCTCCCCCCCCCTTCGTGGCCGCGAGCCGCTTCTCCCCCCCTCCTGGCCGCGAGCCACTTCTCTCCCCCCCGCGAGCCAGCTTGCCCCCTCCTCTCCCGCGAGCCGCTCTCCCGGCCGCGGGCCGCGAGCCGCTTCTCCCCCCCCCTCCTGGCCGCGAGCCGCTTCTCCCCCCCCCCCCCTGGCCGCGAGCCGCTTCTCCCCCCCCCTTCCTGGCCGCGAGCCGCTTCTCCCCCCCCTCCTTGCCGCGAGCCGCTTCTCCCCCCCCCCTCCTGGCCGCGAGCCGCTTCTCCCCCCCCTCCTGGCCGTGAGCCGCTTCTCTCCCCCCCCCTCCTGGCCGCGAGACCCCCCCTCCTAGCCGCGAGCCGCTTCTCCCCCCCCCCCTCCTGGCCGCGAGCCGCTTCTCTCCCCCCCTCCTGGCCGCAAGCCGCTCACCGCTCACCCCTCCACCTCCTCGAACCTGCTCTCAGAGTCAGGACTGCACGAGTGTGCGAGTCCTGCCTGCTCTGCCACCGTGAGGTGCCGTTGGGGGGGGAGGTGAGGTGCCGTTGGGGGGAGGTGAGGCGCAGGGATTTGAGGTGCAGGGATGTGAGGTGCAGGGGAGTGAGGTGCAGGGGAGTGAGGTGGGATGTGAGGGGCAGGGATGTGAGGTGCAGGAGGGTGAGGTGCAGGTATGTGAGGTGCAGGGGAGTGAGGTGCAGGGATGTGAGGTGCAGGGGGGTGAGGTGCAGGAGGGTGAAGTGCAGGAGGGTGAAGTGAGATGCAGGGGGGGTCATTGGAGGTGCAGGGGGGGTCATTGGAGGTGCAGGGGGGTCATTGGAGGTGCAGGGTGTGTCATTGGAGGTGCAGGGGGGTCATTGGAGGTGCAGGGGGGGGTCATTGGAGATGCAAGGGGGGGTCATTGGAGGTGCAGGGGGGGTCATTGGAGGTGCAGGGGGGGGTGTGTGTGGTGTGCAGGGGGGTATTGTGTGTTTGATGTGGAGGGGGAGTATTATGTGTGTGGGTGAGGGGGACAGATGGGAGTATGAGAGATAGATGGGGAGTATCGCAAAGGTTGATAGTGAGGGGTTTTGGGGGAGATATGATGATGATGATGATGATGATTTTACCCGTGCGGCCCAAATTTTTTTTCCTTGGAGCAGTTCGGCCCTTCTCGCGTTACGAGTTGTGCATGCCTGATATAGAGGAAAGGAACCTGAGAGTCATTATTTCAGCAGATAAACAATATAACAAAACAATGCGGAAAGCCAACAGGATGTTAGGTTGTGTAAAGAAAATGGTGGGGAATATTATGTATTTTAATCAATCTGGTGCTTCAGGGGTTAATGTGGTTACCGTTTCTTTTAAAATAAAATACAATATATTAGATTTATGATAGGTCAAGACTCGTCATGGGTCTGTCCAGAGATTCAAAGAGTGCTTAACTGGTATGTTATCACTTATGGCTCACTAAAAGTACAAGATGTGTTGTATGGGGCTGATAGAATCACACAGAATCACACAGCCACTGATACACACACACACACACAGCCACTGATACACACGCACACACACAGCCACTGATACACACACACACAGCCACTGATACACACACACACTGACACACGCAGCCACTGACACACGCAGCCACTGACACACACATACAGCCACTGATACACACACGCAGCCACACAGAGACACTGCTACACACACACACACTGATACACACACACACACACACACACACACAGAGACACTGCTACACACACAGAGACACTGCTACACACACACACAGACACTGATACACACACACATACACTGATACTGAAACACACACACACTGATACACACACACAGCCACTGATACACACACACACACACACTCGCTCTCCCCTATATGTACACAGACACAAACAGTGAATTACAGGCAACGACGGATGTGAGTGACTGGAGGGGGGGGGGGCAGACACACTTGGGTGAGAGGGGGAGGGCCAAGGACACTTCGGTGGGAGGGGGGGCCGGGACACTTGGGTGGGAGGGAGGGGGCCGGGACACTTTGGTGGGAGGGAGGGGGCCAGGGACACTTGGGTGGGAGGGAGGGGGCCAGGGACACTTGGGTGGGAGGGAGGGGGCCAGGGACACTTGGGTGGGAGGGAGGGAGGGGGCCAGGGACATTTGGGTGGGAGGGAGGGGGCCAGGGACACTTGGGTGGGAGGGAGGGGGCCAGGGACACTTGGGTGGGAGGGAGGGGGCCAGGGACACTTGGGTGGGAGGGAGGGGGCCAGGGACACTTGGGTGGGTGGGAGGGGGCCAGGGACACTTTAGGGAGGGGGCCAGGGACACTTGGGTGGGTGGGAGGGAGGGGGCCAGGGACACTTGGGTGGGTGGGAGGGAGGGGGCCAGGGACACTTGGGTGGATGGGAGGGAGGAGGCTAGGGACACTTTAGGGAGGGTGCCAGGGACACTTGGGTGGATGGGACGGAGGGGGCCAGGGACACTTGGGTGGGTGGGAGGGAGGGGGCCAGGGACACTTGGGTGGATGGGAGGGAGGGGGCCAGGGACACTTGGGTGGATGGGAGGGAGGGAGGGGGCCAGGGACACTTGGATGGATGGGAGGGAGGGGGCCAGGGACACTTGGTTGGATGGGAGGGAGGGAGGGGGCCAGGGACACTTGGGTGGATGGGAGGGAGGGAGGGGGCCAGGGACACTTGGGTGGATGGGAGGGAGGGAGGGGGCCAGGGACATTTGGGTGGGAGGCAGTGACTGGGTGGGGTGACTTACCTTGCCGCCGGACGCTTTCCCCTGCTGCCCCCGATATCCCCTGCTGCCCGGGATGGGAGGTGGGCTTGGGGGCACGGGAGGTGGGCTCGGGAGGGGGTGCCACGGGAGATGAGCTCGGGAAGCTGGTCGCGGGGGGAAGCGGGCCGCAGTAGGAGCTTGTACTTCCCCCTCTGTCCCACGTAACGTGCGGGCCGCAGAGGAGCTGGTACTTTCTCCTCTGTCCCACGTTGGGAGCGGGGGGGAGGAAGGGAGTGGGGGGGAGGAAGGGAGCGGGCCCTGCTTGCCCTGCGCAAGCGCGCGGGACCGCAGGGGGAATTGCCGCCAATTTTTTTAACTTGAGCGGGGGGGACGGGAGACACCGCGCGGCCAGCCTCGCTGCGACCCGGCAATTTTGGTGCCGTGGCCCGGTGCCGGGTTGCGACCCACCATTTGGGAAACGCTGCTCTGGAGGATTCTAAAGTCAGGTGTGGGGAGCGCAGATTTCAACATATGTGAAAAAACAAAAATAATATAGTGCGATCTATTTGTTAAAAAAGAGACATATTGGTAACAACAGAATTGGGGACTCACACTTTCCCAGTGGTAAAACAGCAGTGGATGTGTACAAAATTTATATTGAAATTTTAAAATATTTATGGATAGAAAACATTTATCTTTATAAAATAGAAATAGAATCAATAAGCAAAAATATAGTTTTATGAAGTGTGTCTAAAGTTCTTACATATGACAAGATTTTAGTTAATATGTTTTAAATATTGTTGTAGTTAATTCCTAATCCTCTCTTCTCTCTCTCTCCCAAATTGTCTTTGTTTATTTTGACTAAATTAATGATATAATATTGTATAAAAAAAACCCTTGAGTATAAAAAACATATTCCCAAAGTCACTTAGAATTTTATGACTCTTTCTTTTATAATTATTATAGATTATTATAAGTTGTGTAATTTTAAAGTACTCATTGATTTTAAAACATTTATTTTAAAATATTTCTTGTATTTGTATTGATTGTATAAGTGTTATACAGTATATAACAGTGTGATCCAAGAGGGATCAAAAAAAGTATCCCCACAGCACACGCCACTCAATGCTGGAAAGAAATATACTGGACAACAATGAACCGACTGGAATAATTACCTGTATAGTCAGCTGCATAGGGAATTAATGATCCTTATATTGCCAATATACTTATTGGTATTATAAGGGTCATTAATTCCCTATGCAGCTGACTATACAGGTAATTATTCCTGTGGGATCATTGTTGTCCAGTATATTTCTTTCCAGCATTGAGTGCCGTGTGCTTTGGGGATACTTTTTTTGATCCCTCTTAGATCACACTGATATATATATATATATATATATATATATATATATATATATATATACACACATTTGTCCTTTCCGAGCGGTCTCATTCCCTTTAAAGTTGTATAAGTGTTAATAAAGTTATTGATGTTTGTAATGTGATGTAAAGATAGAGTAGTAGACTCATTGTATTAGTCCCGCCCAACATCCAATTGAAGTGTAATCCATCTAGCCAATAGAAACGCAGTTTTTTCCCATCACCCAATCACAGCACAGTATAGTGTATTTATATAGAGGAATTAAGACACTAATAATACGACTTCTGATGAAGCTCTTCCATGAGCGAAACGCGTCAAGTCCAAGCAATTAGGCTACACAAGCTCCCAGAACTGCCCTGCACTATCGGCACCCGTGGCTCCAAACAACGGAGGGATCCGTGACCGGAAGTGACGCGGATTGTTGCCGGAAGGGACGTGACGCGGTCGGAGAGCACAGATGATCTGTGCCACCTGTAATTTTTATGTGAATTTGCCACACTGATACCATGTAAGTGTGATACTTATCATTTTAATACAATGCAGTATTGATAAAACAAAGTTGCACTAAGTGTGTACTTTCTCTGTCTTGCATTGAGAGTCACCCTGTGGGATCCTCCAGAGTTGAGATTGCCATTAACATCTACTGCTGATCAGACACTGAGTATGTACTCCTTGGGATCATCCTGAGATGTGATTACTATAAACACCCACTGCTGTTTTACCACTGGGAAAGTGTGAGTCCCCAATTCTGTTGTTACCAAGATGTCTCTTTTTTAACAAATAGATCGCACTATATTATTTTTGTTTTTTCACATATGTTGAAATCTGCGCTCCCCACACCTGACTTTGGGTATCTGTTCTTTCACAATTTTGAGGACTCTTGAGGCTTACTCCCTTAGGCGTGTAATATAGTGCGTGCGCATGCACTACTGTGCGCGCGTCAATTATAATTGCCTGTGTATAAACCTGATGTTCTATACTTCAACCACACGCGTGTACGGCAGTGAGCGTTGAGCCGGCAGATCGGAGGAAAGACATGAAAAGTGTTTTCCCTCCCGTTGTTTTACCTATTCCTTATCCTCCATTGCACCCCTTCCACCCTCAGGTGTCAGTTTACACCTGGAGTAATTAGTACCTCCCTTTACTCCCGCATCTTTCATTGTGTATATTCTCATGTATTGATATTTTCTCGTATTAAATTTACTTATTTGATCATCACTTGATTATTCCATCATTGAGTGCAGGGAACAACATGTTTGTTAGGCTGCGGCACCGCTGCCTGCGCTGCACGCGTGTCTGCGAGGCAGGCGCCGCGTGCAGCCGAGTCCCCCGGTCTGCAGAGAGCTGCAGGGAGAAAGACAGGGGGGGGCGTGACGGGGGCGCGGCCGTGACATCACCCGGCAGGTTCGCCCTCATTGGCTGACCCGCCGGGGGCTTGGCCTAGCGCTCTGTCGCGACTCCTGCTCTCAATTTTCTTGAGAGCAGGAGTTTCTCTCTGCGCAGCGCGGCAGCCCCCCCCTCACAGCGGGCCTGGCCCCATTGTGGGGCGGCTCTTGTCCCTGCAGCGTCCGCTACAGCGAGCGCTGCAGTAGCCAGCGGGGACCTGGCCTTATTATTGTTTGGGAGGGTTGAGGGCCCCCCCTTCCTTTGTTCCCTCTGCACCACTTTTGCACTTCTTTCCTTTGATTATTACTGATTGAGTGCGGTCTACTCCTTATATCTTGTTAACCATATTTATTGTTTCAATTTATACCACAGATGTTTCTCTACAGTGAAATCGCATAATTTGACATATGGTTTCTTCCTTGAATGAACAAGATAATTATTGTCCATACAATATGAGCTAGTTGGATATTTCAATTAGGTGTGCAGTATCTGTATAGTAGACTTTGGCATCTAATGACACTAAAAGGCTATCCTGCATTATTGTGGAATATCTTTCACGGTTTACTAATGATCATTATGATGTTAATATTAAAAAAGGTTTAAATTATGCCTTCTATTAGTGAATATTTTTCAAATGAATAGATGCTTGGCAAATCAATCACCCCGCAATTGATTCTATCCACCATGCTTGACATTAAGATATCTCCGTGGGGATAACACCCACCGGAGTATGATTGGTTGCTGCCTGCTTGTTTTGATCTTTACTTGGTTATGTGCACCCGTGATTTTGCGGGTTTTCTTTTATTTAAATCTGTTCAACAAATGATGAAGCCGTAACAACGGCGAAACATGTAGAGTGTTTCAGCCCATAACGAAGAGGAAGAACAACTGAGGTCCACCCCTGTCATCAGATCCGGAAGTTCGCTTAACAACCGGAAGTGACGCAACGGGAGTGCCTGGCGTGGACGCGAGAGTATTGCGGTGGAGCAGAGGATAGTGAGGAACTCAAAAGGATCGCGACCAGATGAGCACCCACTACCTATAATATCATACTGCCTACCTCGATCATATGAAGTGTAAGCCTGCATTTTTTGAATCCGGGAGAATGGTATATTGGGCTTGCCCTTGAGTTATGAATGAGAATGTTCATCTCTCCACAGAACGTCTTTAAAGATTGCAACTCAACGCGTTTCACCCTCGTTTCTTCCGTTTAGTGGCTGCACCTCCCTCCTACTGGACCATATTCTAACTCTAATTCTGTGGAGAGATGGAGAGATATGCAGGTCTGACAGAGGCTCCTGGATCCGAAAGTCACCTTCCAGAAGTGACACAGCTGCATCAAGAAGGACGCCGAGACCAGCGCCGGTGAGATCGCTGAGACCCAGTCTCTCCCCATCTCCTGTATTCAGAATTTTGTCTGACCTGCTATTTTATTTCTTATAGAGTGTGAACGCACTCTTCGTTGTTACGTTTTTAATATAAACAATCCATTATCTTGACTGTGCTCTTATTCCACTTTTTTTTACTTTGAGAAACTGGCCATTGGGAGAAATCCTTCTGCTATTCAGAGCAATTTAACCTGTTCCTTGCCGCAATGGTTATACGCTTGTTTGACTATTTAAGAATATCAGTGCAATTCCTAAACCAGATTGCTCATCAGATCATCTTTTGAGACAGTATTGTCTTTATTTCTTCTTTTCTCGATACCTGCGCTCCCCAAGCTTTCTGAAGATCTCTATTTGTTACAGATAAGAAGGCATCAGATGTTGCAATCACATATGCTGAGTTTACCTGTGCAGCATCACCAAACTGACATATGAGCAGTGATATATATGTTTAAACCTAGATGAATAAAACAGAAGATCTACCTGCACCACTCATATTGAAGTTACAGTTAGGTGCACTAGGGGAATAATACAAAGAGAAGCTAGATTCCCTCCAGAGCCCCCATTGTATGCACTCTAAAACTGCATAAATGGTACTGGTGTAGTATCGAAAGTTGATAAGACGAAACAGAGAAATACACCTTTCTGTTTACAGGTCCTGCACTGTTAAATGTAAGAAACAATGGTGCAGTTTACAGAGAAGTCCCCAACTTTAGCTGCATAGATGGTTGTTTGGGAAAATCTAAAATGTACCTTAAGTGCTAGTTGCACTAATTAAAATATTGTGGGACGTCAGGTGTACGTACAGAGGTGTATTTCTCTGTTTCATCTTATCAACTTTTGATACTACATCACTACCATTTATGCAGCTTTAGGGTGCATACAATTTAGGGCTTTTTATTCCCTCTCTCTTTGGAAGGAATCTAGTTTCTCTTTTACTATTTAGATGAATAATACCCTTTGCAATAACATCAGTCAAGTGCAAGAATGTTTAACCCTTTCAATGCCACAGGGGCCAGCAACACATCGTGCTGCTATTCGTCGCTGGCCCACCCATCAGCGAAACAGTTAAAATCATTTTCAAAGCCAAATTGATTGTACCCTGGAGCTTATCCACCCATGTACCTTTTACTTCTTGCTCCTCTAACAGGTAGCATGATGGTTCTTGCATGTTCCCTATCTAACTATTGGGCAATGAAGATACACCACCCTCTTTTTCTGTCTCTGCTCCATGATTAAAGCTAGAAAACAAAATGTACAACTTTTTTTTTTAAACTAACTAAAATATTAATATTTGTTAAAAAAAAAAAAAAAAATCAGCATCAGTCCCCGAGATTGATCCTACTGTGCAAGTCAATGCTAGTTACTCACCTTGGCCATAGGTGGGAGGGCACCTCCAATATGAGAGCAAAGGCAATTGCACAATAAGTCAATACATCTTGATCATTTAAATGCCCCCTGTATTTATTGTATTAAATCCGCTGTTACCTTGCCATTGCCTCTCGCACTCACTGCCACACTCTGGCGTGGAGCCCTTTGCCAGAGCAGATCGGGGTTCTGGATCTGGAACCTCTCTATTGATTCTCGTCGCTGGGGAGGTTGTTAGGGGCGTGGTTATCCCAATGGAGGGCGTAGCATACAACATTGAGGCGGGGCCAGAGCAGTCCGGTGAGAAATAAAAAATGGTGGCAAATGTAGTCCGCCCGTGACGTCATGGGAGGCAGCTGTCGCTATCCCTTTCAGCGGCAGCGCCGAACGAGTCCCATTTCGCACGGAATCGCTACATACATGTACATATAATACAAGATAAGCAGAACATTATCCCAAAGCGCACGGCCTCCCCAAATCAGAAGCTACAGGGGACTTCAAATCCCATGATGCAACGCGCAACAGGGGGTCCTTAGACATGAAATAAGCGTTTTAAATCACCACCTGGGGGGACGTTTTCATTTTCACCCTTTCAGAAATAATTAAAAATGGTCTCCCGACCGGCACGGCTCGATTAATGTTATGAATAATTAAAAGATTCTCGATCAGGCACCGCGTCGGACGCCTGTCCTCGCGTCGTAAACTCCTGTCCCCGCCCACACCCCTGCACCGGAGGTAGGAAAACCCCGTGCGGCCGGAAACAGGCCCTCTCTTTAGGATCCGCCATTAGAAGGAGGTGGGTGCCGCTGCTGCTCCTCTCTGGCGGGGAGCGTGGATAAAGGGTTGGGTCGGTCACCGACGCCCCGTGTGTAACTATCCCTCCTCTCCCGCAGGTGGATCCGGGTCCAAGATGCAGATCTTCGTGAAGACCCTCACCGGGAAGACTATCACCCTCGAGGTGCGTGCGGAGGCCGGGGCAGCGAGCACAGAGGCTGCCCGGCATATTCTCCTCTGTCACGGGGGCCACTAAGCCGCCCGGAGACAGCGCGCTGCCGCGTTAAATGAGCTCGCTCTCTGTGTGTGTGTGTATATATACATATATATGTGTGTATATAATGTGAATGGAGTGCGCTCACACGTGTCTGCAAGCACAGGGCCTGAGGCCTGAGACCGGGGCCATGCTCACAGTCATACATCACCGGCTGAGCGTGGCGCTAAGGACAGGAGGCTTTGCTCCGATTACGAGGGGGCATTGTATATTACAACCATGTATTTGTAGCGCTGTTTCCCCAGTGCTACATATGTAAGCGGAATTGGTGCAATTCTGGGGCACAACAGTATGCACCACGTTTTATTAAAAAAAAAATCCTATTGGTTTCAATCCGTTTCTTTGGTACACGTGTCTTTCTTTAAAACAAGTGACGCTGTTTTTTTATTCCCAAATTGCTCCGCTTGTGCCCCTGACAGCACCACAGTCTTTGACGTGGTATAGTGCTGCTGAGCATTGCGTGCTCTGGTTTATGCAGTGTTTGTCATATACGTGGTGGGAAGCACCGCATCAAATAAATACATATTCTGCCAAACTTGAGCCAGGCGATACATGTATTTTCTCTTGGGTGAGCGGGACCCGCACGGCAGTTTACAGATGTGAGGTCTGCTGTATTAAGTCTTATTGTCTCAGGCATAATGTACGGCACCCGGTCACCACATGGCTGGAAGTCGGGGAGGAACTTGGATGTTGCCGGCATGTTTGATTTTCCCATGTCTTCTAAAATGTAGCCACTCGTGTAATAGAAAGATGTGTTCATTCTGCTGTCTTTCCAAAGCCTCCCATAGATTAATTACTGCTGATCTTATGCCAGTCTATTTCCGGTCATCACTACAGCAATCTGAACCTGTCTTTGGAACTTGGCAGTGCAGCAATATCTTTTGAGTAATAAAAATGAGCTAATCTGTATCCTTCAATTGGGCAACTTTTTATTAATTTATACTATATTGGGATCGTTACATTTGGGAGGGTTCTGTCCTTGAAATACCCCCCACGTTGATTTTCAAACATTTATATTTGTAATATTGCCCCCATGCCCATTGTGTTTTTGGATTAAAGCCACTATGGGCATGTTCCTAAAGCTCTGTAGCCGTGCCTCAAACATACTACCTTCAATGGTCTTGGATTGCTTGTTACAGCTATTGTTGCACTGAATGTTTTTTTTTTTGATGGTTGAGCACAGATCTCTATTAGGCTGAGTCCCCGCTGGCGCTGAGCGCGCTCATACTTGGAGCCGGCATTGAGGGCCAGCTGAGCGCGCAGGGAAGTATGTTATTTTTTTGGTAAGCGCCAAATGTGGGTCAGCGTGTGTCCACGCATGAGCGCCGCGCGCACTTACACACACACATATATATATGTATGTGTATATGTATATATGTGTGTAACTTAACGCGGCAAGCGCCACCCACTCAGCGCTGGCGGGGACACAGCCTTATAGAAGTCTACTGTCACAGGTGTGGGTACCAGTCAATTCTAATCTATATAATTATTTTTTTTCTTATAGGTTGAACCGTCTGATACTATAGAAAATGTAAAGGCTAAGATTCAGGATAAGGAAGGTGTGTGCATGATTTTCATCTTGCTAATAAGTTTTTTAATTATATATTTTTTTTAAAATAACTCTCTACTGTATCCGATTAGCTGGTTTGTCAGGACCTAATGCTAACAATGGTTCCCAGTATTTTCAGTTATAGTTTAGGAATCCTGCAGAAAATATAAATCCAGCTTTATCAATAAGTATCTAATACAGTATTTAATACAGTATCTGATATAGATGCATTTTTATGTTCTAGGTATCCCTCCTGATCAGCAGCGATTAATCTTCGCTGGCAAACAGCTGGAAGATGGCCGCACTCTCTCGGATTACAACATCCAGAAGGTATGTTTGTATTTAATTTTTTCTTGTGCGCTCACATTTTGGCGAGGTTTTCGAAAAATTGTATATTTAGCGCTCCCATGTTTTATGAATGAGTTTGCTAGACAAACTATTTATTTTATTTATAAAAATGTTTTACCGGGAAGTAAAATATTGAGTTGCCTCTCGTTTTCAAGTATGTCCTGGACACAGAGTTATAAAAATACATGGTTAAAAGAACAGGGTTATACAGTCGATTCAGAGACATTTCATGGACATATAGTTGGAAAATAGGTTGCAAGGTATAAAGGGCTTGTGAGTTTCAGATTGAAAAAGAGAAGCTTTAACATCGGCAAACGGCTCACACCCTTTGGCTGCCCTTGGATTGCGCCAAAAACTGTCTGCCTTTAGGGCAACACAGATGTGCACAAGACAATGACAAGACTATTTGTGATGTATGTAGTTGGGGTGGTAAATCATATTTTTAAGCTAAGCTGTTTGGTGTAGTTTTTAGCACCTCCATTCTTTAAGCTCCAACAGCATTTCATCCATCTAAAGGGTGATCAAACAAGAGGGTTATGTCTAGCACACCTGTAAGAGTATAATAAAGCAGTATACTTGCAATTTGAGGTACCGGTGCTCCGTGGTTCAGGGAAAAAACCTGTCTGGTGTGATTTCAAGATATATGAACAAATGGGAGGATTCAGGGCACTACGGATTTTTAAGAAAGTAAATTTATTCTAGTGCCCTGGATCCTCCCATTTGTTCATCCATCTAAAGGGGACATTAGTCAATGAAAGATATGGAATTATTTTGGGATTTTCTTTTCTGTGCAATGTTCTGTACTGGTCACCTGCATGCATTGGAAAAACTGATGATACTTGTTAACTTATGCGTTGTCATTCATTTTATTTTCATGGGGCTTGGTAATGACAATCGGCAGTAAGGTCCAGGTGCACACTTCAAATCAACCAATGGGGATAATCAGTGATTTTGCATACATCAGAAGTTAGATTTGCAGTGTTACACCTCCTGCTTCATGTTACAGTAATGTGGCAATTTAACATACAAGTGTTTTGGATGTGGACTACTGTCCACTCTCCTATTGAAGACCACATTATCTAATTTTATTATACAATTGCACACTATAGATTTGCTTGGTCGCATGATTTATTTGCTGGTCATCAGACATTTGTTCTTGTTACTTTGTGCTGCAGAACTTCAGTTAAAGTGCACAACCAAGTGTAGGTGTGCATAATACAATTTGATAGTGAATGTTTCAACTGGTGGCATCAATTTACGGCTGAATCTTAGAAAACTTTTCAGCACAGAATATATTCTATCTAATTGTAAAGTTCAGAGGCACTGGTATCTTGATGGACATCATACAAGATGTAAAAGTTGTCCTGCATTTTTGGCAAGTGACCATTCAGGTTGTGATTTTTGGCATGCATGTGTTGTAACTTTATGCCTGTTTGCAAACTTTTTTTTTTTCTTCTATCCCTTTTTCAGGAGTCTACTCTTCACCTTGTGTTGAGACTCCGGGGTGGTGCTAAGAAGAGGAAGAAGAAGTCTTACACCACTCCCAAGAAGAACAAGCATAAGAGAAAGAAGGTCAAGCTTTCTGTGCTCAAGTATTACAAGGTATATACTTTTATTAGGCATTGAATATACTGTACTTGGATTTCCTGTGTAGATGGCAGAACAATCATAGCTTCTGGTGAGCGAAATGCATTTGAGTTCCCAAAATGATTCCCTAACAATATGTAGGTATGTTGACTTGCTTACTGAAGGTTTGCTCCATAGAATTGTTAATACAGTACTAACTTTCCTGCAATAAAATATTCTGACATCAGAAGTGAGGTGTTTGGCAGTTTTTGACTGGCTATTCAAAGCCAGTAAGTTACTGTACTTAATATTAAAAGTATAGTTTTGATTTAAAGCATATCCCTCCCACTTGAGTAATGAGATGCTTTCATTGACTGTTAAATATTTTAGCATTTCTCATAACACTTTTTTTTTCCCCTGATACTTGCATAAAACAATGTACAAAATCTCTTCCAGGTTGATGAGAACGGCAAAATCCACCGTCTGCGGCGCGAATGTCCTTCAGATGAGTGCGGTGCTGGTGTCTTCATGGCTAGTCACTTTGACAGGCATTATTGTGGAAAGTGCTGTCTGACATACTGCTTCAACAAGCCTGAGGACAAATAAATGTACATGTGTCAATAAAGCAATCCACCATCTTTACAAAGCATGCGTCTGTTACATTTAGCAGTAGTGTCAATGCTAGATGGTTACGGATATCAAATGAAAGTAATTTTCTTTCTCTAGTTCCTGTAATGAGAATCAACATTTCCTCCCAATGAAATTTGATGTGTAAATGGCATTATATGCATTGGTTAAACTGCAGCTATGGGAAATACTGTCCTAACTAGTAGTCACTTAATGCCTTTCTTAAAGGGCACATTGTGGGGGGGTTACAATTACAGTCCAATTATTTGCATTCAAGAGGCAATCCTTGTTTTTTTTTTGTTTTTTTTTTTTAAATATATCCACATCAGCTTGAAACTGGGGGTCTTGAGTTGAACCCCATTCATTCCAGCTCTGGAAACGGTGCTTCCTGAGGTACTTAGTCTGTAGTGGGCACTGGTAGCCACTCCACTCGCATTGCTGCTTTTTTTTAAAGTTCGTAGACCAATAAGAAGCAGTGACGTCAAATGTTTTGGCTTCCTATTGTCCCATGTGACTGGGGGCTTTAAACTGCAGTGATAGTCGCCCCCTTTGGCGTCATGTCTTTGGAAGCAGGGGGCTCCCAGGAGCTGAAATTGATAGTGCTAATAGATAATGGGGGGTTGGGGGGAGGAGAAAGAACAGCTTCTATTGCTTTTTGAAATTGGTAACATTGTTGAAGGCTTGGAAGGGAGTGCATGTCAGGTACCAAATTACACACACAGCGAGATGTGGGTTAATGATTTGAATTTACCAAAACTAGTGGTGTGGATTACAATATGGCAATTGGTTCGCTGTTACGCACTTCACAGTGAAACTTGGGCAGAATATATGATTAAATGTATTGTGGAGGTGTTCAAGGTGGGTAATGTCTGAGGTGGTCTCAAGTGACCACGTAAGTACCCAGCAGCTGGGATCTAGGATATATTATTTTGTACTGTAGAGGTATTCATAACTGGTTACCGGTCAGCAAGACCATCTACAAAAGGATATAGCAACGGGGACAATTCTCTCCCCCCCAAAAATGGCAAGTGGTACAGGGTTTATATGTGAAGATATTAACATGTACCCTGAAAATAAACTTGAATATGAGGAAGGTTTTCAAATGTATTGATGGCCTAAATATGCTTTAGTTAAAACTGGGTGAAAAAAATATTAGGAAAGGCTGACTGTTTACAACTGGAGGCTGGTAAACTTGACACTCGGGCACTGCATATTTTTTCCTGAATGCATAGTTGATACATGGAATATCCTAGCAGAACTTAGAGCAACAAATCCTATTGAACAAATAAAATATCTTGGTGTAGATGCCATGGGGGTTGGGTTTGTTAATTGATTTCAGTAGTCTGGTGTTGCAGCAGTTCAGGAAATGGGCAGATTAAGGGCGTCAAATGGCCATAACTGCTGTTGGTTTCTGTTCCAATTCTGGAGGAATAGCTTGTTAAGTGGTAATTCTATATACACTGAAGCAGCTGCTTTGGTGGATGTAGAATTACGTCTACATTTTGAACTGTCAGAATCCAATTTGAGAGGTATTGTTGACAGCATTGCACAACAGATATT
Source organism: Ascaphus truei (assembly GCF_040206685.1). Taxonomy (NCBI): domain Eukaryota; kingdom Metazoa; phylum Chordata; class Amphibia; order Anura; family Ascaphidae; genus Ascaphus; species Ascaphus truei. The sequence goes on from NC_134486.1 coordinate 66,701,409, forward strand.
CAATTATAAAGCCCCCAAGAAAGAATTAATTTTATTACTGTAAATTCTGTGTATGTCTTTATATAGAAAGTGTTTAGTAGCAGCACAAAGTAATTACTTGGCCCACCTAGTCTACCCATTTTTTTCCCTATCTATTGCAAATTCTCATCCCTCCTTGGATTGCTGTTATATTTAGGATAGTCTTATATCGTCCAACATCAAAGCATTATTTCCCTTAATAAATACATTGTGCCATGAATTCTCCGTCCTTTCTGTGATTAAATACTTGCTCACATTTCCCCTGAGCCTCCTACTTTCCAGCTTCAGATCTTGACATTCTAGTTCTTGTCTTTGAAACATACTGTCCTCGTGTACCTAGTTGCAACTTTCAAAAATATTTGTATAAAATGTTTTACCAGGAAATAATACATTGAAAGTTCCCTCTTGTTTTAAAGTATGTCCTGGGTACAGAGTTATGATTATACATCCGCCCCAGGTAGCTATCCAGTGTGGCCATCCCTTTCTTTGTCCCTAGTGGGAGATTAAGTGTGGGAGTAGTTGAGTGTGATTTTCTGTGCTGACAGGTATTCCTGGTCACCAAGGATGCTCAAGTACTGCCTGTGATTTTGCACCTGACTGGGGGGTAGGATTCTTGGGACAAGACTAACAATCCTTCACTTCAATCCCGACAGTTGGAGCCCTAGTAAAAGGTATTTGTTATTTTGTCTGAGTACCAGCAGAGCTCAGAATTCAAAAAGGATTCTAAACAGGTGAAAGCTTCAGTTCAGGCGACCAGGCCTAAGAAGGCATTAGCTAACCTTAAGAGGCACCTATGCGGAGATTGTGGAGAACTGCTTTAAGGGAACGCATCTGGGCAATTGTGCTCTCCATATATCCTTAAGGTATTCGCATAAAGTAATCAAGTTCAGGGATTAATATGATGGTTTGAGTCCTCCCTGCAAGAGCTGATGTGAGTCCAGACTCCGCAAGCCATGAGGAAGCTCAGAGAACAAGAATAGTTTGACCCAAACGAATGGCTGGAATCATTCTTGAAAGGAAACATGATGCCCTCAGAAGAAGGTGAATTTAGTTAGAAGGTGCGTTTTTTTTCAACACCAATTATGTTAAACTTATGCTGCCTGCCCTGGAGATTTGAGGATAGAAAAGAGGTGCAATCTAGGGTAGGTCATTCAAGGGGCATCAAAGTCCTTAGTGTTGCTTTAATGTCCATGATTTAATATGGCAAATCCTGGAACAAGAATGGCTGGATCCTAATAAAAGGAATTCTGATTCAAGAAGACTCGTGTATCCATTTCATACGACGTCAAAGATTGGGAGAATATTCCCAGGGTGCATGCAGCAGTAATCGACAAGAATAGGAAGACAGCTATTCTGGTAGAACCTGCATCTATGTTAAAGGACTTAATGGATCAGAAAATAGAGGCAGATTTTAAGAAGTTCTTCCTCACATTCTGGCATTCACATTTTGGGTCATGTAATACTCCAAAAGTTACCTGCATACCCAATCCTGGTCAGACCTAGAATGTACTGCTGCTGCACAGGTCTTGAGTCCATGTGTCTCGGCAGCTCCCTTCTGCAGTCGCAAGCTTGCCCTGTGCCACAGCTTGCATACCCAATCGCTGGAAGTACAAGGTGCGTGTTGGGCATTTTAAGGACCGCAAGCTGGTCCTTTTGATGTCTTGGGTATTGTTCAAAAATGGCAAAGACTCGAAGAGAAATGAGGAGCAATTAAAGGAGTTGAAAGATGACCCAGCATGAGGCTGGACATGCTGCCAGCCACGGAGATCGGGGTTGGAGTTAGAAATGGTAGTATTCAGTAATACATTTTCCCTATGTGAGAATAAATTAGTGATAACGTGAATTAGAAAAATAGATGGTTAAAAGACCAAGATAGATAAAAGGTAGTTAGATGAGTATAAAGTTGTATTGGTAATTACATAGATAAATATTTATACATATAATTTGTACATAGGAAATGACAAACATGTACATACTTAAGTACATACAGTGTGGGGAAGATAGGTCACACATAGTAAGGGAAACCAACACAAAAAATGACAACAGGCATACAGAGTTCTACACAAAAGGAATATTTTCTTGACGTAACAGTTACAATAAAATATAGACAGGTGACCGAGCAGATTTAATCCCGAAAGTGACAGACAAGGCGGCTCCATCACGCGCATCCCGTAAAACCCAAAAGTACAAGGACCTGCGTGCCTTCCTGACAGCCACAAACCGCGTAGCAATTCAGATATGGCGTAGTTACGTGTAACTGCCATTATTACCAGGGTAGTATCTCTGCTGCGCTGGAATACACTTGGGCTCCCGAAGGGGAAGGGGGAGGGGAAGACAGTCGGCACAGCACGCAGCTCCTTGTTCTTCCGTGGATGGAGATTTTTTGCTTGTGTATGTTTTATTATAAAAGACATTCTGTGTACTTATTCCTGCTTTCTATCTTTTAAGTTTCTATACTCTGCTCACTCAGAAAATGACATTGTATCACTGTAAAAATCAACAGACATGTATTTAAATAAATGCCAAAAAATACCAACAAGAAAAGACAGGTTCTATATTTTTCTGCCATTTACAGTTAAAATTAATATAATAGCCCAGACATGGACATGATTTCTTGAACATTTCTCCCCAAAACAAAAATAAATTAATATGAAAAATTAATCCCTTTCCCCATTAATAAACTACATACCTATATATTTCCATGCCCTATATATGTTCTTGACAACTAAACATGACAAACACAGGGCAGGCCAGAGCCATGCTTTTATTACATATTCATTATACAAGTGATGTCCCGAGTCCTAAAATTATCTGGCTTCCATCTGTACACTAAACAAATGACTTCTTATTTGGTGTTCAGCTCCGGATATGTTGACAGCTCATTCTGTTCTGTCTCAGAATAGCTACGCTGAGCAACCACACACACAACTTTTCGTAATCATTATATAAAATAAATATACAGTGAATTTGACAATACTTAGAAGAGTCTTATTTTATTTTTTGGAACCTGCCTGGAAGTCAATTACATTAAAGGGGGGAGAAGGGGGCAATTTAAAATCCGGGATCCCACAAGATTTTCTGATTGACTTCTTTCTCTTCAAAACAAATGATTTCATCACCATCTTTCAAGTTCACGTCTTTATCCAGACTCATGCCGCACTACACCCCTGTTTTGACTGTTTGGACATCATCCTTGTGGTGTTTCAGAGTCGTTAAAGATCCTGAGGACAAAACCGGTATCTGTGTTAGCGAGATCAATTTCACAACCCACAAATATCAGAGACTATTGCAAAGTACAGGTATGTTATTTGTACACTTGCATATTTCATTAACTCTGCAGCCACATATCACAGCTCACTTTCAAACTGGGTAACATGCACCTGTGTTGTATCTAGGTCAACAGAAGACTATACCAATGTGGTATGTGTATGCATACACATACATACATAAAATCAATAAGATTGTAAGCTCTTTGGAGCAGGGCCTCCTTTTCCTAAATGTTACTTTTATGTCTGAAGCACTTATTCCCATTATGTGTTATTTGTGTTACTTGTTATTTATATGAGTGTCACGTGGATTACTGCTGTGAAGCACTATATAAATACAGACAGACAGAGACATACATATCAGAAAAAGGATGAAAAACCATAAACGGACTGTAGTTTAGGTAAACCTTGGCAAGTGATAAACAGTGAAAACAAGAGAATGACAACTGCAGCATACCAATAATGTAATGCGAGTATCAAGCACAAGAGACGGGAGAGTTGTAAAAAAACGATGGAAGAAACAAATGGCAGACAATGATAGTAAGAAAAGTGACATGGCGTAAGAACACAAGAAAAACAAGGAAAAACTAGCAAATAGAGCAAGTGAAGAGCTGTAGTGATAATCTGGGCTTGACAAATTACCCAAAAAGCAACTCGCCACCTAGCCCCGCCTCCACTTTATTATACATTCCTAATAAGAACTAATAACATAACAGTTTATTTATTGTATTACATTTATACTTTACTACAATTACGTGTGTGCGTATCTCACTAATCTAGAAAAAAAAGCCAGATATGAATGACTAGTTTCCTGAAACCCTTAACCAGTGTCTGGATGCCCCCGCTTCACAATTTCTAAAGCAACAATCCCGCCTGGTATCTCGCTGTCAGGGTTTGGCTGTCACGCTCCTCCCTTCCCGGCCTCTCATTTCTCTCCATCTAGAGAAAGCAGTAGATCTGCGGCCGATGCTGTACCCGGTGTGATTTTTTGCAGTGACATCAAATGTGGCCAATAATAGAGAGGCCTCACCTTGGGGGAGGGACACAATTATTATATATTTCTTTCCAACCAATTCTTTGGGTATAAAAACAAAACAAATGATTGTATATATTTCTACTAATTTATATATATATATATATATATATATATATATATATATATATATAAAGAGAGAGAGAGAGAGAGAGATGAACATAAACACTAATGTCAATAAAACAACCATTAATATATACACCACAGCAGAAGATTCGTATTGCTAACATTCTTTTTAGCTTGGCATTTGTCCTTGTGTCCAAATCACTGTCTCTTGTTCAGCCTTACGCTTATTCAATTTACTGTACATTTTTTTGCCGTGCTTTAAGTGATTAGTTAGTTTCTGTTGAGCACAGGATCTTGTAGTATTGTCAGTCTGTACATATATGCCTAGTCACTTTTGAGGTTCTGTTGTTGCTCTCATCCCTATAGGATAGACTCACTACTGTAATTGTCTCAGTGACACAGATTCTTGCACTATTGTTAGTCTGTTTATACAGGCTATAAGCTATTTTTTAGCACTATTGATGTTCATGAACCTATAGGATAGACTTACTGCTAATAGACAGACCAACTATTTTAGTTCAATCAGTTTATTATTCATCCGGTGAGAGGTAGTAGGTTGAAGGTGTGTAAACTAGGTAAGTACCATAGGCTGTTTTCAGCCTCTGGGAACGGGAATGATTAAGGGGCATTTGGCTCAGAAACATCGCCCCTCAACATTTTATCGCCTTAAACTTTACGTGTATTGTAAGTTGTTCCCCTTCCTTTTGTTGTTTTTTAGTGTTTCATCCCCCTTGTTCCCCTTTTTCCCCTCCTCTCGCCTTGTATTATTTTTCTCCATAAGATGCACTCTCCAGACCCTGTGCCAGGACTGAGTTTGTAGCTCCTATTACATTCAATATATTGATTTTCTTGCTGACAAATGTTGTCTTTATTCCTTCATTGTGTGCTGAGGACTCCTGTATATATTACTGACTTGCTTGGGGGTTAGAGGTTACCCCTTGATCCCGTGCACCATATAATTAATTTTGCATACGGACTTGGTTGTGGAGTGCTACCTAGCACACATACTTTTTTTTAACCATTAATATCCTCTCTATTGCTGCTGTTATCTATCCGGATAACTCGGATCATTTATTCACCTCCCGGCTCGTGCCGCCTCTCCTGCTCAAATGACGTCACAGGGCCATGTGACGTCACGTTGCTACGGCAACGCGCCGCCAAAGAACAGGTAGGAGACGCTGCAGAGGCCTCGCGCGGTCCCCTCTCTTGGGGGAGAGCGCGGGACCTATGCAGTGGCCGCGCGCCCCCCCCCCCCCACTTTGCGCACCCCTGCGGTTTAGTTAATAATTACTTATTATATCAGATCACAAAAACAAACAAAAAATAAATAAAAAGCTTTTACAATGTCTTCTATCAGTGGGGACAATTTGCTGCTAAGTTCTTCCACAAGATGATAAATGACTGTGAAGTTTGACTGTATCTTCTTTCTTCGCTGCGAGTTGCTGAAGAGCTTTGTTTGAGTTCACATTGAAGCCATAAACAACACCTAGTGAAAACAGAAAACAGTATTAGGAAACTTGCCTTTGTAGGTTAATTACATGTCTGCAGTAGATATATATAGATATATCGCCCAAACCAAAAATGGCCATTGAGGTTCTCCCTCCTTGATTCGCACGCTGTGACGTAAAATTAGCAGACGCTGGCGTGCCTGCGTCACACGCAGTAAGCGCGCGCTTCTTTCAAGTAGAAGCAGCAGCGTCCGCCGCCGGTGATGTTAGTGATGGATTATCGTTACTATTTATGATCGCCTGTACTACGGCTGTTCGGTACCGCTGATTACGTCATCGCGCCCCGGTTTGCCAACCTGCCTCCTGTCTTCGTAACCGGCGACTAATACAGACTTTCCCTCCACCCGTCGTTCCCGACTCCTGTGAGACGGTGACTTTCCGTCATGGGAATCCATGGTCTGCTGCAATTCCTTAAAGAGGCGTCCGAGCCTATCCACATGAGAAAGTATAGAGGGCAGACGGTGGCAGTGGACACGTATTGCTGGCTGCATAAAGGAGCTTTTGCTTGTGCTGAAAAGCTGGCTAAAGGAGAACCGACTGACCAGTATGTCTTGTACTGCATGAAATTTGTTCACATGCTTCTGTCATTTGGTGTCCGACCTATACTTGTATTTGATGGGTGCAGTTTGCCATCGAAAAAGGATGTAGAAAAAGCAAGACGAGAGAAACGACAAGCAAACCTGCTGAAGGGGAAGCAGCTGCTCCGGGAAGGCAAATTGTCAGAAGCCAGGGAGTGTTTTTCGCGTTGCATTAACATCACCTCTATAATGGCACATGCAGTTATTACAGCTGCTCGCTGTGAAGGGGTTGATTGCATTGTTGCTCCCTACGAAGCGGATTCTCAGCTGGCATACCTGACTAAAAGCGGGTTTGCACAAGCAATCATTACAGAGGACTCGGACCTTCTGGCTTTTGGTTGTAAAAAGGTCATTTTGAAAATGGACAAGTTTGGAAATGGCCTGGAAATTGACCAAGCCAGGCTAGGAATGTGTAAACCGCTTGGGGATGTGTTCACAGAAGAAAAATTCCGCCATATGTGCATTTTATCTGGGTGTGACTACCTTCCTTCTATTCATGGGATTGGCTTAGCAAAGGCATGCAAGCTGCTCAAAATGGCAAACAACCCGGATATTATAAAGGTCATTGAGAAAATTGGTCAGTATTTGAAAACGAATACAACGGTACCTGAAGGATACATAGAAGGGTTTGTTCGAGCCAATAATACCTTTCTTTACCAATTGGTCTTTGACCCTGTGAAAAGAAAACTAATTCCTCTGAACCCATATGGAGACCATATTAATCCTGAAGGATTAAGTTATGCAGGGCCAAATATAGGCGATTCTGCTGCTCTGCAGATTGCTCTTGGAAATACAGACATCAACACCATGAAGCAAATTGATGACTATAACCCTGATACTTCTCAGCCTTCCCCACATAGGAATCACTGTTGGAATAACCAGAGGCCTAATCTGAAGGCTTCACATTCAGATAGCATTTGGAATAGGAACTATAGGTCTAATACAAATATAAATATTATTTCAAGCCCAGTGAGAAATGAAAAGAAAAACAATTGTACCGAAGGCAAAAAAATAATAATCAGCCCTAGAGGGTTAATATTCCCATGCAAGGAGCCTACAGTGAAAAGACCTCGGGAAGAGACCATTTCTGACGTTGGACTATTGAGCCAATATTCATTTTCTAAAACCAAGAAAGCCAGGAAAGAATTTGAAGACAATTTAACACAACTAAAGTCTTCTAGTACAATACCAATTTTACATTCATTAGACCATTGTGTCAATAATGAAGGATCAAATGCTCAACCCAAAATCAGAAATAAATTTGCAACCTTTTTACAGAGAAGAAATGAGGAATGTGACTCTGTCTCCCTTGCAGGAACCCGAAGTAGATTTTTTTGTAGTACTACAGATATATCCACCTGTTCACCAAAGGCAGAGGTAGAGCAATTGCCACAACAAGTAAAAACTGACCTAAAAGACATAAACCAGAAAAATATTGCAACTGTAGAAAATGACAATTATGAAAAAGACGAGTCTTTGTTTCCTGTTCCTGATGAATCCGGATTGAAAACTACATTAACATCCCCTTTGCAAACCCAACAAAGCTGCTTCAGTTGGTCTGGAAGTTTGGCCAGTAAAATCTCAAGTACTCCTCAGTCACCCGCATTGCTTTCGCTCAGGAAGTTTCACAGAAATAAGCCTTCACTAAAATCCAGTGCTCAGAATGTAAAATTATGTGACAGAAGGCAGACAAACTGTGACAAATCGGATAATGAAATTATCCAAATCCGTTCAACAGTCAGTTCTCCAGAAATGCAAATTAACTCGGATGCTTTGGAGATTGAAGATTCTAGCTCAGAAATATATTGTCTACCTACACAGAAGTCTGTGGGTTTAGGTCAGGGGACAAGACTGAAGCCAATGGCACCTGCCAAAGTAAGTGGTTTAAGCAAGAACTCTTCCAAAAAAGCTGCAAGGAGTAATGAGAACAAGCCAGAACTGCAAGTCACCATTAATGACCTATGGAAAAACTTTGGATTTAAAAAAACAATTTGATACATTTTCTTTCTCAGAGAAAACAAAACCATTCTCTCCAGTCACAAATGAAGTCCTCACTCCAGAGACAGAAAAAAATATACATTAAAGCCAAATGTGGTATTTTTTGTCAGCTAAACTAATAAAGTTGTGTTTCTCTCTTGCTAGTTTTACATGCCTATTGTAGTATAGTGAAGCTGTTTTATAATGGTGCTTTTTTACAATTTATAGTGTCACATGCCTATCATAGCATAATTGTGATTTTGCCCAGTCGAAACTACAAAATGTGTAAGATTAAGAGACATTTTTTCCCCCTTAAATATGTACTGTCTAATGTCTTTTCATGTAAAGCTAGAAGTAATTGTCTTGGCAAATCTAATAAACTTTTTTTTTTTCTTACGCTCAAAAAAAAATGTCTGAAGTAATCACTCTGAAAATAGTGAAGAAACGAAATGCTGCAGAGTATAAAAGCGTGTGGTAAGGGAGAGCGGCAGCCAAGTTTCTATCATCAGTATGATGAAAAGTTACAATCATTGCAAAACCGAGCAGCCTACCAGAAGAATGACTGGTATAATAATACGCAAACGAAACAGATTGGTCAAGACATGTTAAAACAAAAAGTAGGTACAGTACATACAGCAGATGACTGGTTTTCACTCTTATTTCCTTTTCCCCTCACGAATCTACTTTTCTCCTCTGCATCCTAATACTATTCTTTACACCAGTCGTTGTCAACCTTTTTTTCTCTTAAGGCAACCCTACCGTATTCATAATGGTCAGTTGCATAGGCACCCCTACCGTAGTGCGAACAGCTACACACAACACAAACAGGACAGTTACAATTACAAAAAGTGTGGGCCGAGCACGCGCATTTGTAAGTGAAGCTTTTGTGTTTTGACACAGAAATTATATTTGTGACTGTGCTGTTTTTAATTAAAAAATCAAAACACAATTTCAGTGCCAAAACGCAAAAAGTTTGAGTTATAACGCATGTGCACGGCACCCCCCGCCCCCGTTTTACCTATTTGCATTTCTATATGTATAGTAACTGAATTCTTCGTGTGCTTGCGTCTGTGTGTGTGCGTCTCTGCGTACGTGCGTGTGTTGTCTGCACCACGTGCGTGCACCTGTCATCAGTACTGTGCAGGTGCGCCAAGCCGCCGGCAACGGCTCCTGCACATGCACGCGGGAGGCCTCCTGCCTGCAGTGACGCCACTTCCGGGACTGCACTTCCGTCTCCATCAAGGTGATTTACTCCCAGGTACATTTTCATTTGGTAGGTGCCAGCATAGAAGTGTCACTTCAAAAAGAGGACCAACAGAAACACAGACGCAACAAAAATGATACACATAGGGCACACACCCACCTAACCTCCAGTACTGCCTTGGGTGCTTGGTTCCACACTTGGGCAGAACTAGGCATGCTCCTGAAACCACCTCCCATCCCAGTTGGCTGCATTACCGAGCAGCAGCCAATTAGGATTGAGGAAACTGCCCAGCCCTTAGCAGCCCTTCTGTTTTCTCCCTGCGCCTCTGAAAAGGGTAACTCCCACAGCACCCTTTTGATACTCTCAAGACACTCCAGGGTGCTGCGGAACCCGATTGATAAACACTGCTCTACACGGTTTCCCTGTCTCTGCTTATTTTGTGTGTCATCTAGGATTTGTCAGTACACCACTAATTTCAGCAAGTGGCACGTGGACCTTCCTGCTGCTCATATTACTGTAGTCTGATTTGCTTACATAGACACCTCTTCTCTAGGAGTCAGACATGGCAACAGACACGGTTTGTAATTGCAGAGGATTACTTATTAAGAGAATAATTATACAGTACTTTTTTCATTTTCAGAATGGAAACAGATTCCATGCAGCAATATTGTCCATATTCTTACCTTTCAACGTTTCTGCGAGATCAATGTCATTCTCACTGATTTTCCCCAATTCCAAAGTGGACCTAATCAAACCCACACTGATCTTCAGCGTTGTATGTGCCTATAATATTGAGAATGGCTTCCACAAGACTATCTACATCGCCTAATCAAGGAAACAGAGGTCTTCAGCAAGATTGCCAGTAGAGTTTCCCTGGGATAGGGAGAACTGAGGCTCTTAAGGAATGGGCTACACTATAGAGCAAGAAAAAGCTGCTTTTGATAGTAGTTCAGTTTCTTTCCTTAAGTCATGCAGTTAAGATAGTAATATGGACAACCCCTTTAGCAAGTATCCATAATAACATTATATTCCTAAGTGGTCTTGTGGAGGATAGCATTGAACTAGGGTCCCACTCTGCATAGAGTATTAGAGACATTTTAAAGTATGTCCTGGGCAAAAATGATTTACATCCGCCCCCAGGAAGCCATCCAGTGGGGCCATCCCTTTCTTTGTCCCTAATGGGAGATTAAGTGTGGAAGTAGTTGAGTATGATTCTCAGTGCTGACAGCTTTTCCTAGTCACCAAGGATGCTCAAGTACTGTCCTGTGATTTTGCACCTGACTGGGAGTAGTTTTGTCACAAGAATCCTAACAATCCTTCACTTCATTCCCGACAGTGGGAGCCCTAGTAAAAGGTATTAGGACAAGAGTACACATAGCGCTGCGTGCGCCCCCATCTGCTGGGCGATGTGTGAACATCCCCAGCAGACGGAATGATCCGTGAGCGGCGGAGAGAGCGAGCTGGCAGACGGATAAATAATGTAATAAAAATAATGTAATAATGAGAAAATAATAAATAAAATAGAAATAGATTGGCTGCTGAAACCGACGTCGCGCTGCTGTAGCCTGGAATCACAAAGACTACAGCAACGGCGACGATACCGTGCTTTGCTGCCAATGGTAGTTTCAACAATGAACACTACCATTGGCCGCCAGGGGTCAGTGACGAACGTGCGCGCACTTCGCGTAGCGCTGTGTGTGCTCAAGGCCTTAGTTATTTTGTCTGAGTACCAGCAGAGCTCAGAAATCAAGAAGGTTTCTAAACAGGTGGAAGCTTCAATTCAGGTGACCAGGCCTAAGGTTGCGCTTACAGTGCCGGCGACGTCAGGCTGCGGTCGCTGGAAAAATGAAATAGAGATGACTTCTAGCGATCGCGACCAAGCCGTCGTCCGTCGCATCGCGCTTACTATAAGCGCACGCGACGGCGGCAATGCATTTGTTTTGACGCGGCATCGCTGTCTAAGGCTGCGTTTATGGTAGACGTGTGTGCGACGGAGCGCATGGCATCGCGCACACCTGTCGGCCGAGCAATGTGTACACTTTTATGGGGGGGGGGGCATGGCGGACCCGTCACCAGGCTGGTTCTCCCTCATTGTTTAAACCGCTGACGTGATGCGTCCGTCACCGAAAACAAAATAATGTCTTTTCAAAAGTCTGCCGCGTGGTCGCTCTTCATCATGCTTGCGCGCACTATGGCCGGCCCGATAGAGCTGCTGCACTTTGTTCGTGCAGTGCGTGAAATCGCCTATGACGTAATGCTTACTATAATTGCGAACTAAGAAGGCATCAGCTAAGCTTAAGAGGCCCCTATGCGGAGGTTGTGGAGAACTGCTTTAAGAGAACGCAGCTGGGCAATTGTGCTCTTCATATTCATACATCCTTAAGGTATTGGCATAAAATAATCAAGTTCAGGGATTAATATGATGGTTTGAGTCCTCCCTGCAAGAGCTGATGTGAGTCCTGACTCCGCAAGCCATGAGGAAGCTCAGAGAACCAGAATAGGAGTTTGACCCAAAAGAATGGCTGGAATTATTATTGGAAGGAAACATGCTGCCCCCCTCCCCCACCACCATCTTCCTCACTATCCCCTTTTAGTTCATTATAGGTACCCAGGATACTACATGTCTGTGTTAATCTCGAATAGGTTTTTATACTAATATTCTATCTGGTACATACTATTATCAACTAACTATTGTTTTCAATTAACCATGTATTTTACATTTATCTGAGTTTAAATGTTAATTGCAAGATGTGTACAGACACACATTCTTACACTCATTGCGATTAACTAAAATGGATTGGATATCTATCCAGCACTTTGGGTTTATAAGTGTAGTGATCCAAAAACAATGTATCTTAGTCTCTAAAAACAGATGTGAATGCCCAGATAGGGTGTTTTAATTAAGATATATTGTTGTATAATGTGCTTTAAGTTGTAAAATAGCCATTGTGATATAACCATATTTTTCAAAGAAGAAACTAATTGATATGGTCCACCCCTTATAAAGCATCTTTTTATGTATGGACACATATATGTTTCAAATGAGAAACTAATTGATATAGATTTACTCATTATAAAGCATCTGTTTATATATATATATATATATATATATATACAGGCATACCCCGCATTAACATACGCAATGGGACCGGAGCATGTATGTAAAGCGAAAATGTACTTAAAGTGAAGCACTACCTTTTTTCCACTTATCGATGCATGTACTGTACTGCAAACATCATATACGTGCATAACTGATGTAAATAACGCATTTGTAACAGGCTCTATAGTCTCCCCGCTTGCGCACAGCTTCGGTACAGGTAGGGAGCCGGTATTGGTGTTCAGGACGTGCTGACAGGCGCATGCGCGAGCTGCCGTTTGCCTATTGGGCGACATGTACTTACTCGCGAGTGTACTTAAAGTGAGTGTCCTTAAAGCGGGGTATGCCTGTATATAATTGATTGCTGTGTTTAATAGATGTTTACAGGTATTTATATACCTTTACATTAGTATACAATATTTATTGGCCCAATGCAGTGATTCCCAACCAGGGTTCTGTGGAACCCTGGGGCTCCTTGAAACAGTCTCATGGGTTCCTCCTATGGATCACAGACCCCACCCCCTGGGGGTGGAGTTTTTTGGTATGTATTTTGTAGGGTGGATTGAGTGAGAGTGGGGTAATTGACGGAAGGTAGGGGCGAGAGTGAGAGAAGAGAGAGGGGCAGGAGGGAATGAGTGAGGAAAATAGGGAGTAAGAATGAGACGCAAGGGATAAATACATGCGAGGCGGGAGGGGGGGGGAGAGTTAGTGAGATGGATGGGAGAGAAATACATGGATAGAGGGTGGGAAATAGAGGTGGTTCGTGAGGTGTGAAATGTTGTGACTGACCCCTGTCGAACCTAATATGTGTCAGCCAGATAGGGGTTCCCCGAGATGTTTCTAAATACTTCCAGGGTTCCTCCAAACAAAAAACGTTGGAAATCACTGGTCCAATATTATTACATTTTTATACACATTAAATCATTGCAGGTGTTACACACCAATTAATCAGCTGAGGAGAGGTTTAAATAGTACCCTCCCTCTGCTGACGTCATACTCCTTGAGAAAGAGCAGTTTTGCTCGAAACACGTGGGAGGAGGTTTCCTATTTTTGTTCGTGACAGTATCTGTTTTATGTAGTCCAATAAAAGGTTTTTATTTTATTTTGCTGGAGAGTCTCAGTGTACATCAGGAGTGGCTGTTGCAACTGAGACTGTGGAGAGGGGCTTCAGAGACTTGAGGCCCGATCCTCAGGGGTATTGCAGACGATTGGGATCATTGTGATCCACCTCTATTTTATTTAAGTGGTACATGTTCCAAGTGTACATATAAATTGTATTTTATTTGACTAATTTTGTCTTTGTTCTTTCTCCTATGCGCCCCTTTACATGTGTTTGTACAGATATGTACATAGTAATAGGGAGTGAGAGGGGGAAGGATAGTGAGCTCTAGCTACTGTCAGTAAGTTGGTGCCAGGGGTGAGAGAGTCATTGAACACAGAAGAACACTTGCCTAGACAAGTTAGAGAACCCCTTTTGAACAAGCACTCATATAGTGATGGATACAAATAATTAAAAAGTAACCTTTATTAGTGTATATGGGTAAAATGAGTGAAATACGTAAACACTCAACACAATTAAAACACGTATTAAACTGAATGTCTCGAAGTCTAAATTATAGACTGATAGAGGTAGTACTTGGAGGAAATTAATGTAACTGGCACCATATAAAGCGAATTCAAAAAAATATAATTTTTTAGTATTAAAGTGTAAAACAAATATGGTGCCTCAGTGTGGTGTGTCTATTATTGTTGAAAGAATCTGGTGTATGTCACTCAGGTAAAATGACAGTCACACCGCTTTCATGCCACATCTGAATGGTATATGGTTCTCTGACAATATACAGAGTGATTGTAATATATAGCAAGTGCTTTTCGGGCCAGACCCACGTAATAAGTACTGAGTGTGGCCTAGCTAGACTCTGTTGTCAGAGAAACCAACAAGGTGTTAAAAACGTATATCCTTCAATACAACGCTGGATATAATAAAATATCAGGAAGGGAGGCTACTGTGTAGCTGGGGGGGGGGGGGTGAGGCTAATCAGTGGGAACTGAGGATGTATAGTTATATTATTTCCCACTGGTTAATACATATTTCAGAGTTGTTGTAGCCTCAAATGAGCACAGTGTGGTTAACACAGTAGATAGATAGTGAGGTAAATTACTGCTCGTATCCCGTGAAGGTAGCAAATGTAGTTGTAGACAGGCTAGCTGGTATGTCTAAACTGGTAAAGCCATTTAATAAATTGTCTGCAGCTGCCTTTGAGTAAAGTCGCTCTATATCTGCAGACCTATATAGATAGTGTGGATACGTGATTTATACTTAATAGCCGCCCAACTGTATCAGTCAATATAGTAGTTATTGATGGGCAGGCTATATTGCCATAGACAAATAAATCTCAGTTACCACATATCCTCTGGGGCAGATAGTCGCCTATATCTAGCAGACAGGGCTTAAGTGTGGTGTAAACGGTGCCCTGCAGCCGCTCAGTAATATGCCCACATCAGTAAAGAGGTGCCTGAGTGGCTGCTGTCTCGGAGCGTTTAATCACAGCTCACGAGTGGCGGCATCTGTTGAGTCTCCACCCGGCATGGTGTATTCCTGAACACCGCTAAGTATAGAACTGCCGGGTGGAACTCTAAGTAAAACAGCGGCTATTCTCCGCGCTGTCAAACAGACGTCGCCGCACCAGTACGCGTGCTGACGTCACAGAGGAGTGACCACACTTAGTCGCCTATATCTAGCAGACAGGGCTTATCTGCCCCAGAGGATATGTGGTAACTGAGATTTATTTGTCTATGGCAATATAGCCTGCCCATCAATAACTACTATATTGACTGATACAGTTGGGCGGCTATTAAGTATAAATCACGTATCCACACTATCTATATAGGTCTGCAGATATAGAGCGACTTTACTCAAAGGCAGCTGCAGACAATTTATTAAATGGCTTTACCAGTTTAGACATACCAGCTAGCCTGTCTACAACTACATTTGCTACCTTCACAGGGGATACGAGCAGTAATTTACCTCACTATCTATCTACTGTGTTAACCACACTGTGCTCATTTGAGGCTACAACAACTCTGTAAATATGTATTAACCAGTGGGAAATAATATAACTATACATCCTCAGTTCCCACTGATTAGCCTCACCCCCCCCTCCTGATATTTTATTATATCCAGCGTTGTATTGAAGGATATACGTTTTTAACCCCTTGTTGGTTTCTCTGACAACAGAGTCTAGCTAGGCCACACTCAGTACTTATTACGTGGGTCTGGCCCGAAAAGCACTTGCTATATATTACAATCACTCTGTATATTGTCAGAGAACCATATACCATTCAGATGTGGCATGAAAGCGGTGTGACTGTCATTTTACCTGAGTGACATACACCAGATTCTTTCAACAATAATAGACACACCACACTGAGGCACCATATTTGTTTTACACTTTAATACTAAAAAATTATATTTTTTTGAATTCGCTTTATATGGTGCCAGTTACATTAATTTCCTTCAAGTACTACCTCTATCAGTCTATAATTTAGACTTAGAGACATTCAGTTTAATACGTGTTTTAATTGTGTTGAGTGTTTACGTATTTCACTAATTTTACCCATATACACTAATAAAGGTTACTTTTTAATTATTTGTATCTATCACTATAAGAGTGCTTGTTCAAAAGGGGTTCTCTAACTTGTCTAGGCAAGTGTTCTTCTGTGTTCAGATATGTACATAGAAAGGAAATGACAAACATGTACATACAGTATGAGGAAGATAGGTCACACATGGTTTCCCTTACTAACACAAAATAATGGGCATACAGAGTTCTACACAAAAGGAACATTTTCCTGACGTAATAGTTACAATGAAATATAGACAGGTGACCGAGCAGATTTAATCCCGAAAGTGACAGACAAGGCGGCTCCATCACGAGCATCCCGTAAAACCCAAAAGTACAAGAACCTGCGTGCCTTCCTGACAGCCACAAACCGCATAGCAATTCAGATATGGCGTAGTTACGTGTGACTGCCATTATTACCAGGGTATTATCTCTGCTGCGCTGGAATACACTTGGGCTCGGGAAGGGGAAGGGGGAAACTGTCGGCACAGCATGCAGACCCTTGTACTTCCGTGGATGGAGTTTTTTTGCTTGTGTATGTTTTACTATAAAAGACATTCTGTGTACTTATTCCTGCTTTCTATCTTTTAAGTTTCTATACTCTGCTCACTCAGAAAATGACATTTTATCACTGTAAAAATCAACAGACATGTATTTAAATAAATGCCAAAATATACAAACAAGAAAAGACAGGTCCTATATTTTTCTGCCTTTTAGTTAAAATTGATATAATAGCCCAGACATGGACATGATTTCTTGAACATTTCTCCCCAAAAGAAAAATAAATTATGAAAAATGAATCCCTTTCCCCATTAATAAACTACATACCCATATATTTCTATGCCCTACATATGTTCTTGACAACTAAACATGACACACACAGGAGAGGCCAGAGCCATGCTTTTATTACATATTCATTATACAAGAGATGTCCCGAGTCCCAAAATTATCTGGCTTCCATCTGTACACTAAACAAATGACTTCTTATTTGGTGTTCTATATGTACACACAATGCACAACCTCCGGAACATTGACAACTCATTCTGTTCTGAGGTCTTAGAATAGCTACGCTGAGCAACCTCAGCACAAACTTTTTGGAATCATTAATTAAAATAAATATCCAGTGAATTTGCCAATACTTAGAAGAGTCTTATTTTATTTTTTTGGAACCTGCCTGGAAGTCAATTACATTAAAGGGGAGAAGAAAAAAAAAAGGAGGCAATTTAAAATCCAGGATCCCATGAGATTTTCTGTTTTACTTCTTTCTCTTCAAAACAAATTATTTCATCACCAACTTTCAAGTCCACGTCTTTATCCAGACTCAGGCCGCACTCCACCCCTGTTTTGACTGTTTGGACATCATCCTTGTGGTGTTTCAGAGTCGTTAAAGATCCTGAGGAGAAAACCGGTATCTGTGTTAGCGAGATCAATTTCACTACCCACAAATATCAGAGACGGGAAAGTTGTGAAAAAACGATGAAAGAAACAAATGAAACACAATGATATTAAGAATGGCGTAAGAGCACGAGAAAAACAAGGAAAAAGAAGGAGAAACTAGCAAATGGAGGAAGTGAAGAGCTATAGTGATAATAATTGGGTAGAAACGTATAAAAGTAGGAGGTGGGAAAGGAGGAGACTGTATACCAAGAAAGGAAACATTAGGGAGCAGAAAATTGAAGTAGAGATAGTCGAACCTGACAAAATCCATTCCCTGGATCATTTTGGCAAAATCTGTCCCGCACACAGATTGTATACTTAAAAAGCAGGGCGGATTCATTCAAATCCGTCACTGAATACAGCCTGGACGGATTTTTAAAGAATCCGAGGCAAATCCAAATACGTAAAAATAAAAAAAATATGTGCTCATCTCGAATTGGAAAAATACAACAGATGTATTTTCAATATGTTTGAGCTACAAAACAGGATTAAGAAGAACATTCGTCAGGAAAAAAAACACGCTTTATGTTTTTTGTTTTTATGCACATTGCCCTAAATTCTTTCGCCTTGCACAGAAATAGTTGTTTGACTTTATATTTAGGGACTTATTATATTAGCTCGAAAGCTAGAAACCAACACCGGGCCCATTTGTTTCCCCCTCCTCCACCCTGTTTCATGTGCCACTTACCTTCCCATATAACATCTTTGTTACGGACCAATTTAAATTTGAGCTTTTTGTCCAAAATTCCTTTCTGTACTCTGCAACCCGCCACTTCAACTTTCTTCTTGCCTGCAGTGACATCAAATGTGGCCAATACAGAGGCCTCACCTTGGGGGAGGGACACAATTATGATATATTTATTTCCCCAGAATCTAGCAGATGAAACCGCAATCACCATATTCAATAATTTGTTCACGACAGGTGCTAAGGAGGATAGTTGTATGATGTATACAGTATTGACCTAGAGAAAGATCACAGAGATTCCCCCACTAACATAAGCACTCATGTCAGATTAGATGACAAGTAAATGGGTATAATAACCTTGCAGTAAATTACTGCAAATCCGGAAAGTTAGCCCAGAATCACCGAGGAAATCAAAAATAATAAAATTTTATTAATTCTAAATAGAGATTTAAAAACACAGATACATAATTAAAAATCCCCATTCAATAGTGGCAGTAGGAGTCAATCTTCTGAAATCAGGTAAGTATAAGTAACTGAAACCTGTAGTGACTCCTTTTTCACCCAGTACCAAATACAGCAATATTTATAGCAACGAGTCTTTTGTAAGAAACCCTAATTGGGGTGTCTCTTTAAGGAGGAAAGAGACACCCCAATTAGGGTTTCTTACAAAAGACTCGTTGCTATAAATATTGCTGTATTTGGTACTGGGTGAAAAAGGAGTCACTACAGGTTTCAGTTACTTATACTTACCTGATTTCAGAAGATTGACTCCTACTGCCACTATTGAATGGGGATTTTTAATTATGTATCTGTGTTTTTAAATCTCTATTTAGAATTAATAACATTTTATTATTTTTGATTTCCTCTGTGATTCTGGGCTAACTTTCCGGATTTGCAGTAATTTACTGCAAGGTTATTATAACCATTTACTTGTTATCTAATCTGACATGAGTGCTTATGTTAGTGGGGGAATCTCTGATCTTTCTCTAGGTCAATACTGTATACATCATATTTATTTCCCCCCAATTCTTTAGGTATAAAAACAAGACAAAATTATTTTATATACAGCTCAACCCAGTTATAACGCGAATCCGCTTATAACGCGATGTAAGCGTGGCTCCCAATTTTCGTATTTATGAATGCGTTACAACACGATTATTGGTTTCTTAAATACTTTATTGTACAATACATACAATTGTACATTATTTCTAACGCGATCTGCTTATAACGCAATGTGATTCTTTGGACCCCAAGCACAGCGTTATACGGGGGTTGAGCTGTATTTCTACAAATTTTATATACAGAGAGAGGTTAATGTGACTTGTCAGAGTAAACTATTTTATGTGTTGGGAGACAATTTTACATGTTTACTAAATGATAAGAGCCATATGTACATAAACACTAATGTCGATAAAACAACCATTAATTTTCTCTCTATTGCTGATGTTATCTATCCGGATAACTCTGGTCATTTATTCTGGCTGCTGATCCAGGGATATGATTGTTCCCGAATAGTTTCACACAAAACCATTAGGCAAAAATCGAAATGTTCATTTTACTGCAGGAGGCGCTTATAAAACATTACTGTGCAATATATGTCCTTTAGATAATAATTACTTATAATATCAGATCAAAAAATAAATAAAAAGCAGCTACCTTTTACAATGTCTTGTATCAGTGGGGACAATTTGCTGCTAAGTTCTTCCTTCAAATCTTCAACAAGATGATAAATGACTCTGTGAAGTTTGACTGTAACCTCTTTCTTCGCTGCGAGTTGCTGAACAGCTTTGTTTGAGTTCACATTGAAGCCATAAACAACACCTGGTGAAACCAGAAACCAGTATTAGGAAACTTGCCTTTGTAGGTTAATTATATGTCTGCAAAAGATATCGCCCAAACCAAAAATGGCCATTGAGGTCTCTAACTGTATTCATAATGATCAGATGCATAGGCCCCTACAGTATTCCTAATGATCAGTTGCATATCCGACTAGCACTCACTCTATCCACATTTAAGACCCACCTCAAAACACACCTGCTTAAGGCCGCGCGTATAGTTCCCGCGACGTCACCGTCGCCGCTAGCAAAAGTTGTATTTCGCTTTGCAGCGGCGTCGCGGGTGACCAGGCCATTGATTGGTTCAGGGGCTGTCACATGAGGCGACTGCCCCTGAAAAATCAAATATTTTCGGCTGCAAAAAAACGCGTCGCTTTCGCGCTTACTGTAAGCGCACGCGGCGGCGACAATGCATTTTTTTGGGGCGACGTCGAGTCACCGGCACTATAAGCACGGCCTAAGGAAGCATTTGATTAGCTCCATAGCTGATAATTAACACCTCATACATAAACCTTGGCCCCTTGCAGACGCACTTACCAGAACGCCCTCCTACTGTCTCTGTACATCCTTCCTACCTACCAATTAGATTGTAAGTTCTTCGAAGCATGGACTCCTTTTCCTAAATGTTCCTTTTATGTCTGAAGCACTTCGCCCCTTTATGTGTTTATATTTGTTATTTATATGATTGTCACGTACATTAATGGCGCCATATAAAGACATACTTACATACAGTAGTTTTCATTTACAGAATGGAAACAGAGATTCCATGCAGCAATATTGTCCCTATTTTTACCTTTAAACGTTTCTGCGAGATCAATGTCATTCTCACTGATTTCCCCAACTCCAAAGTGGACCAAATCAAGCCCACACTGATCTTCAGCGTCGTATGTGTCTATAATACTGAGAATGGCTTCCACAGAACCGTCAACATCGCCTAATCAAGGAAACAGAGGTCTTCAGCAAGATCGCAACAGGACGAACACATACAACTGGGGTTAAGTTTACGCGCTTCACATCTTGTAATGCATTTCCTAAAGGTTTCTGTAACACCAAGTTTTCTTGAATTACGTTTCATAGGCTAACGGTAATAATGTGAATCCATTGCAATGTATCATGTAAAAGAAAGGCTATAGTAGCTGTATTGGTCCTGGATACATTTGTTGCACGAGAGAAAATTATACTGTACAAAACTTTCAAAAACATTCAGACGCTTAAAGAACAGACAGGAAAAGTTTTAAATGTTCTGAAAACTACAATTGAAGTCTATTTTGAACTCATTATATATCACAACCTGCAACAAACCTCCATGTAAAATAAATGCACTATTGTGTCTAGTCTTAGTATGAGCATGTTGCAAATTAAGCCGTTTTCATACTTTTAACATGAGGGCCCATGAGCATGGGAAATACATCAGTTTTCAGCAGTCCTAAACAGATATAGGAAAGAAAGTATTGGCCAGAGACATACTGGGAGAAGTGAATTCCTACAGCAGAATGGAGTTGGAACAGGCAAAACCACATTTTCAAAAGTGTCTTAAGTTACTAATGGATTGGATTCCACTTGAACAGACTGTGGCCATATTTACTATGCAGTCTTCTGCCATTAAAGCACCATCTAGCCCTAAGACACTTTACAGTCCATTTCAGTCATCCGGCTCCCAGCACCGGGTGGCAATAGTAACCGGACAGCTTAGAAATGGGCCAGCAAGCCCTGGAATAGTACAAGTTGAGGTAGGAAAGGAATTAAGTACATTTTATATAAGGTAAACATTGCAACACCTTTTAAAATAAGAGGTAATGTTGGCCTGTCACTTTCTGTTCTCTCTGCAGGCCTCGTGGTCATTAGCTGCTTATTGGCCTTGTACATGGCAGATTTCCTCTGTCTCCAATTCAAGTTGCTTAAAGATTCCAAGTTTTTCTTGTAAGTGTCCTTGTGTTCTTTTTGTTTGGCTTCGATAACCTCCTTATCCTGCTGCATTCTCTCTTGTTCCTCCACATACTTCCTCCATTCAACAACTTCTCGAGCCTGGTGCTGGAAAGTCACAGAAAATAGTTTTGACACTTCTACACAGTCACAAAAGTGCCTTCCCGATCCAACTAATCACGGGTAAAGATCCAGATTAATGTTTACCAGATGCATTTTAGATTATATTCGCTGTTATAATCCTAATTACTAGAAGACCAAGTCGTTAAAGTCTAACTTGCTTCCTAATTATTTTCTTTACCAACACTGTATAAAATCGATTGTTTTACAGATGCACGTCATGTTCTATCACCATACAAAGAAGTCTGGAGCTTTACTACTGGTTCAAAATCCTTGTTCTTGGTAATTAGGGCTTGTGTGTAAAACATTGGTTTCCACGTGTATTATGGAGAATTAAAAAAAAACCTTTCTAGAAAACAAAACTTGTAATTAGATGACTCAGTGTTCAGCTTCCATTGTTAAACAAGTATTAGGCATAGACCAACAGTACACATTTTAGATAAATTACTATTAGTATTATGAATACCGGGCAGTAAACAGATCTAATGTAGTACTTTTAAGTGACATATACCTACAATTAGGTAAAAGAATATCAGATCTGTAGCAAATTCCACAGTTCTATTATAACTACAAACGGATGTCTCCGAGTGTCTTGCTAGATCATTGAAGGATGATTATATTTAATTCTTTACCTCTGATCCCACTTCAAGGATTTCATCTCCAGCAGACGGCAGATCTTTCCAGCCTACAATCTCTACTGGCATGCTGGGTCCTGCCTGATTAACCGCGGTGTCATTCTCATCAAACATCAGCCGCACTTTTGCCCAGCTTCTTCCGGCTACCAACACGGAGCCCTTTCTAAGAGTTCCTCTCTGTATTATGGCTGTGGTCACTGGACTAAAGTAGTGTGAATACAAACAGAACAAAACGGTTGGCTAGATTTTCCTTTTTGAAGATCATCTGTTCACATTGTGTAAAGTATAGTCACAGCAGAATAATGTCATGGGATATCTACCCTTTCCCTTTGTCAGTACGACACTCTATAACAGTTCCCTCCACCGGGCCTGTGGGGTCAGCCTTCAGTTCTAGCATCTCTGCTAAAGTGACGGTAGCTTCTGCTAATGCTTGCAAGTTGTGTCCCTGAGGAAGGAGAAAATAAATATTGTTACATACTTGTGCGCAGATGCAGACAGGTGGATGGCTTTATAATGATAACCCCTTCTTTCTACTGTATTACACTACAACAGGGTTCTAATAAACCGAAAACGCACAAATCCAATGTATCTACCAATCATAGGGCAGCTGAACATACACAGTTATATACACTCACTTTCTCTCAAGTCTTTTGTTCATACAAGTAAGTTGTTGTCCTTACTACAATCTAAAATACATCAACAATATGGCAATATGCAACAGAAAAAGTACTATTCCATAATTATGTTAATACTAGGATAAAGAACTTGAACTAAAACAAATATATATGTATATCTTGCCAACATTTCTTATACAATAATAGGACATAGCTGAAAAGAAGTTTGTACATCCTAATGAATCTTTCCTGGTTAATGGTATAAATAAATAATATGTTGCCTTCTACAGTGTGCAGGTACTTTACCTTTAGTGCAGAAATATGTATAGCTTGGATATCGCCCCCAAACTCTTCACACACCATGTCATAGGACAGGAGTTCCTTTTTCACCCTGTCAGGATTAGCATCAGGTTTGTCACACTTGTTTATGCAGAGGATGGTGGGAACTGTGTTAAATTGGAAAAAAGGACTTTGATCATTAAGACACCAGCAATATAGAAGCAGAACACAATGCTTGTAAACGTTGGTTTCTTTTGTAAATGGAAAGTAGTACCCATAAGTGTGAGACCAAAATTTGGGCAGGAGACATCGAAGATAGATTATATATATTTTTTTTTTTACAAAAGCAATTCCAAATTTACAGGTCTAGAACATAGAAGTCATTTTAAGAGGACATGTTTTGAACTGGAATACAGATGGCAACACCCGTGGCAACTCAGAATTTAGAGTATAGTTGTACTCGCCTCCATACTACAGAGCTTGGCATTGAACAAGCAGATGCGCTCACAGGGATTACGGTTTAACATTTGTGGAATAGTAGCCAAACAAAATGGACTCTTATTTTTTACAGTTAGGATTTAAAGTCTATGGGGTAAATTCTATATGGTCCAAAGCAGCCGTTTTGGCAAACATCCCTATAAACTTCAACTGCTTTGGCAGTTATAGAAGGCACTAAATTGCAAAACTACTAAAAATGATAAAGGAAAGTTTCATTATGCATCAGGTTGTTAAGCTGGACTGCACTCAAGATGCAAATGAAAGCATTGTGACTTTGCAGACTATTTCAAGACTACGGTGGATTCCATTAGGCAAGTGTTTTCCAAAACGGAGGGTCAAGAGTCTATGAGGCATTGCAACCTCTGATGAAGCTCTAGGAGTGAAACGTGTTAGGCTATCCTAATACTTAGAGACGATTGACCCTTCGTTTTGGAAAAATTGGTGCCTGTGGTGACACGGAAGGACGGAGACCAGACTGCTGCATGGATGTCACGGTCGGACGAGCCGTCACATGGGAAACTGGGAATCGAGTCTTCATAGAGCAGAGACTATGTCTGGAGATACTGGCACCCTATACGGGGGGCCTATATCTTGGGAAGCAGGGGGTCTCCAGGTCTGAAATTAATGGGGCTCAGCTCCAGAGCCCCCCTGCTTCAATACCATGTAATAAAAATCTAATAAAAAAGCAGCGCGATCGCTTACTAGAAATGCGCAGAGAGAGAGTCCTATTCTGGAGCAGGGACCCCCGCTGTGTTAATCCTGATGGGCAATTAGCCTGGTCACAGGGATTCCGCAAGCAGGCCAATGCTGTCAGGCGCTTTTCTGGCAGAATACTCGACAATAGGTCTGACTGCATCTGTACATGGATGGCACAACACAAATAAAGATATATGTACATAAGTACATACATTATACCTTTCGCATTTTTGGCATGTTGAATGGACTCTACGGTTTGTTTCATTACTCCATCGTCTGCTGCTACCACCAATATAATGATATCCGTGACTTGCGCTCCTCTTGCTCTTATTGCTGAAAAGGCAGCATGTCCTGGAGTGTCAAGAAACGTTATATTCTCCCCCGAAGCCAAACGAACTGTGAAAACAAAAATAAAATAACGACACTAATGTGAGGAACAAAATAGTAAATACCAAGGGACAGGAACATAAAATATCAAATGCTCATGCAACACAGACATTCTGGAGCAACAGAACAGTTAAAACCGGACATAACACATACTTCTGGAGTTTCAATCCGCTTCCTCATGAAGAAAAACTTTAATTTAGGCCACACTACAGATTTGGTATAATATTCAGCCCCACTAGAATACCCAATAAGAGGACACGTTTATATTCTTTGTTTCCCTGGTGGTATTAAGGTTGGAGTGCAAATAACAGTGGTGTGATCAGCAGATATTGCTGCACATCAATTTTAGTTTTTTTTTGTGGTGGGTGGGAGGGCCAGTTCTCTTAAGGATCAAACGCTTTAGAAGGCTGCGAGAGTGTATTCATAGACTAATACTGTACATTGCAGAGTGATCGTGTAAAATAAAATATCTCCTTTTAATAACAGTAGGTAGTTACAATACAAGTTAAGGTTCCCCAGGTAGAAGTACTGTACAACACTTAAGAAAAGTATGTCTCACAAATCAGGTCACTAACTGAAAGCTTAAGAAATAGACACTTCATGAATGCTAAACTCAGTATTAGAGTTAGAAGACAATATGTTTAATTTCAGTACACCACTTTATTCTAAACATTTTAAAGAACATGGCATTCGTTTTGCATAACCATACTGTTTAGTGTGTGTGATGACCACCCTTATTGGGTTTATTACACCCGCTTTTATTTTGTTTCAATTGCCACATGAATCATACGCGTAATGATTTACAGGACTTTTAGGCTAGTAAAACATACAGGACACCTACAAGCTCATATTGAACCCCCAAAATAACCACAACATATATAGAAGCGTATAAGTGTCACAGAGGGGTGCTACTGAGCATGGCAATATATATTTAAAACCAGAGACAGAACATGAAACACACAGAGCTCAGTGCACATCCAATGACACCTATACACAGTACAGTGCATGTATATATATATATATATATATATATATATATATATATATATATATATATATATATATATATATATATATATAGAAAAAATGTAATATACATATATATATATAGAAACAGTTATAAAGACAGCGCTCCTTTTTTCAGCACACCCAAATTGCTGCCACTCCGGTGACGTGTGCCAAAATGTTGCACCAAATATCAATATTGAATAAGATGTTTACATGAACCAACTAGTGCCTGCCTATACTAATTGAATTATAATATATAAAAAAAACATAAATTTAACAAAATGTAATTGAAAACATGTGCAAAAATATATATAAAAAAAAAATTAAATAATCTGTTGAACATAAAAAATAGCATAAAATACAAAAATTGAACTAAAAATTGATACTTAAGTCCAAATGAAGTCCATGAGTGAATAAAACAAAGGTCCAGGCAGCTTCTTCTTGGGCTCACCAAGTTCCCATAGTAGACTGTATTGACATAAGCACTATAGTGTAATTTATATTCCACTTCCATTGACAGGATCTCAGAGGTCTGGGTTGAGCATGTACAGCATGCTCCCTCTGGGGTCCTAGTTGGTGTAACTGTGGGACCTTTGGTCAGCACTGCATCACAAACACACAATAATTATTTTTGACACAAACACAATTCTTTTTTATTCAAAATAAGTCACTATGTAATAATCACGTTTAGAATGTAAGTTCACTTACTAATGTATTAACCATGTTTACACGATACAATATAAAACACTAAATTTATTTTTATTCAAATACTAGTTAGTTCATTCCACTTGGATTGCTGCCTTTTGGCTTGCTAGTAATTCTTCTTCTTTCTCTTAAGCAAAATAGAGCTTCGCTTCCTTTTCCCTATTACTCAATGTATATTATCAAACACAGACGTTTATAAACACATACTCATCCCTTATACAATTATTATACTTAGAATCAGTATCAATATTAGTCGTCACACTGATATATTTATACAATATGTTTTGGGGTGGTCATAATTCAGGTCCCCCTTTCCCCTTATGCTAGATTAATTTTTGCCCCCACCATATCTATAGGGATCCTTTTTTTTCTCTACAAGGTTATAGATAAAATCAATTAGGAACGATTGTAACTTGATCAATCAGGACTCCAAATACCCAAAAATTGGGCTACATTTGATATATAAACCTACAGCCATATAGAAATTTTTGGCTTGTCTCTTGCTATCATTAATCACTGTTTCATCTCTTCTTTCCAGTTCACATATAGAGAGACACATTAAATGATTCTCTCTTTTTCAAGCTTAAGTATGTATTTATTCATTTTTTAATAATTATTATATAATGTACAATTTATGGTTTTCTAGATGTTAGCACGGTATTTAGATTTATTATATATATATTTAAAGACATTATATTTATATTATTAGTTATAGGTAGGGTATGTATATAATATGTGATAATGAATTTGTTTATGTTACATATGTAAAAAGTAATATGTTTTGAATATTATTATCATCATTATTTATTCATCATTTAATCTAATTATATTTTGTATATATTCTTTTTTCTTTATTTTTAGTACACAAATGTTGGAACAAGTTCTATTCTATGTTCATATCCTGTTCATGGTAGTATGTAATTTGCATACAAATTGGCTAATTACTTTATCAAGCAGCAGTATCCTCGTTTGCTGTTATTAAATGCACTAACGTTTTAAAATTCTGTTGAGTTTAAATGTATTAGAGTTCTCAATATATTGCACCAGATATCAATTTGATTTAATGACACCTATAGTATTAAACACACCTGTGAGTCATATAATGCTTATTTACGTGAGGGACTATTTAACATCAGATAGCCCCTTTGGTGTCCATCCCGATGAAATCCGCAAAGGCGGAAGAAACGCGTAGGGACGGTTTGCATTGCAACTACGGTGGCTGACCTGCCTTCGGCACCAGAGAGAGACCAAGGAAATACAAGGAAAGTCCTTCCGGTATCCAGCACCGCATGTGTGGGAGTAATGGCGGACGCACGCTGCTGAGAAGCTCCTGACGGATGGTTGTTGTATATACACCTTGGATAAAACGGCGTTCTCAATTACTGGGTCTCGAATTGATCGTGAGATTACAGAGCGGAGGTGACTGTGGAGTCTTCGTTTGGTGCATGGGCAGGTCCCATAAAATGCTTATTTTAATCAGACAAATTGTAAGTGTGCAATTGTCTTGTCCATGATTTATTAAAATGTTCATCTGATTTTACACAAGGATCGGGCGCTTTTTCTCTTTTCTTTTTCTAATATATATATAAAAAAGAGACAACCTATCCAAATGGGATGTTTTGTGATAATGTTGCGTCAAGTGGAAGGATAGATTGTTCTCTTAGAGTCCTATCTGTGCTTTTAAAGTTGTTCAGATAATACAATGAACATCATTATAAAGTCATGTGATGTATGCTTCAACACAAGTATAAGAGAAACATGTCCAATGCAAATAGCAGTATGTGTGGGTCTTCTGCTTCTTTGTACCGCAAACGTGTCTTCCACATTAGAAGTGCAGTCTCTTCGCAAGCACCTAAGTGAACCAATGGCTGTGTCTACAAGGTTACATCTGGGCGATCGCTGCCCCCCTTTTTATTTATTTTTTAATTATAATGAAACACTTGTAGATATTTTAACTTCCCCCCTAAACATTGCAG
The DNA here is from genome assembly GCF_040206685.1 of Ascaphus truei. Classification (NCBI taxonomy): domain Eukaryota; kingdom Metazoa; phylum Chordata; class Amphibia; order Anura; family Ascaphidae; genus Ascaphus; species Ascaphus truei. The sequence goes on from NC_134486.1 coordinate 66,730,577, forward strand.
GGTTTTTACTCTGTTTGTGTATATGCGCGATACTGTGATGTCCGGCGTGTTCGTAGCACTTGCCTTTCTTTCCAATGTTCCCACCCTTCCTGTTTACCTCTGCCTGGCCCTTTGTAGAATAGAGGGACCAGCTCACAGACATCAATTTGCTATTCCAGATTCCCTTTAAAAAAAAAAAATAATAACTATTTTGAAAGAGAGCAAAATAAAGAAAACTATCTTTAGACCAAATACGTTATTTGATCCTTGAGCTGCCAGAATGTCTGTGCAATAGAGATGGGGTGCTCAACTCCAGTCCTCAAGCCAAAAACAGGTCAGGTTTTCAGGATACTCCTCCTTCAGCATAGGTGGCTCAATCAGTTCCTGCTTCAGCACAGGTGGTTCATTCAGAGGCTCAGTGTTTAACTGAGCTTCTGATTGAGCCACCTGTGCCGAAGGTGGGATATCCTGGAAACCTGACCTATTGGGGGGGGACGAGGGGCTTGAGAACTGGAGTTGAGCACCACTGTTTTAGAATTGACATCTGTATAGAGTGGAGTGGTCATCAGATCCCCCGAGTCATGTAATCACCACTGCAGTATTTGTTCTTTTTGTGAGGAACCCTTAAAAGAATACTTTTTTTCCCCCAGCAACGGATGATCTGCAAACTATTGAAAGGGCTAGTGATGTACTGGTTTATTAGGCAGTATATTGAATTATAAATAAGGGATATAAAATGTTGCCGAGTAGCAGAAAACCCTACCATTAAATGCCCCAATGTGTTGCGTGATGCCTCCTGCTTCCATTGCTGCCACTTGGGTTTTCCTTAGCTGATCAAGTAGTGTTGTTTTCCCATGGTCAACGTGTCCCATTATAGTAACCACTGGAGGTCTGGACGTTAATAAAGCCGCGTCTGCCGGGGGCCTTAAATAAGAACAATACTTAAATGTTGGGCATCGTACGAAATATAAAACAAACTTTTTCTGCAGAAAAATACCACATTTATTACGACACGTTGGTCAATGGGGCTCAAAACGGTCCTCTTGCAAACCATCTATTCTAAACCTTAACGGTCAATTCCATAATGAATTATCAACCCTCTTTATCCCCACTGTAGCCCACAGCAAACAACACTGGAACGATTTGCAAACTCCCCAGCAGAAATGGTGTTTATTTCCCAACACAGGGGTGCTCAACTCCAGTCCTCAAGTCCCCCTCCCCAACAGGTGAGGTTTTCAGGATATCCCCACTCCAGCACAGGTGGCTAAATCAGTCCCAGCTCCAGCACCAGTGGCTCAATCAGAGGCTCAGTCTGTGACTGAGCCTCTGATTGAACCACCTGTGCGGAAGCTGTTGGGGGGTGGGGGGTGAGGAAAGAGGTAAAACAATATAAAATCAACATGAAGCAATACGTGTGCGTCAGTGAAAAAAAAAAAAAGGAACGAACGAACACAGCTCAAATGTTAAGTCAACACTATATAATAATAATAGAACTCTACTGACCAATCAGAAACATGTTTTCCTTCCCAGACTACAAGATGTACAAATGTAAATGCCAGCTGAGGACATTAGCAGTACCTCTTCACAGCATCTTTATTTTCTTTGACTTTGTCTTCTTTTAGCTTTGCATACTTGAACTTCATCCCGGATTTCTTGATGGTTTCCTTGACCCACTCATCACTAAGGACAGACATTTCGTCTAAGGAGTCCAAATCAAGGTTTGTATGTAGAAGAGCCTCATACACGTGATCTGCGAAGGAACACAGAAAAAATACTTGACACTTAGACTTTAGGCTCCTTAGAGCAGGGACACTCCCGATATTTACTATTTTGTTAAACTGTGTCTAGTAAAGCCGGTTTAAAGTGCTGCATATATGGTGAGCACCATATAAATAAAAATATACATACAAAGGCTTTATTTTCTGCTTCCTAATCGGATATACAGAATACATTACACAGATAGTTATGAAAAGAGCTGCAATTGTCACCATCTCCCCCATTTACGGACATGGCAATGGCCCACGTACAAGAACTTTGTACAACCTTTGATGTGGGTGTTGAAGTTGACATTAAACATGTTCACGAGTTTAGTTTATAAATAATAGTTACTTGTCTAAAACATGGGAAATGCAGGTGAATTGTGCAATTTACACATCGTTACATTAGAAATAGAGTTGTAGTAGTACACATTAATGAAACAATACTAAATGCACGTTTTATATATTTTATAGGTGTACAGTGTTATTTTTGGTTCTGTAACAGGTGTCGGGATTCACACTCTGTTTTGTGAGTGTAACTTTTGTTTTTTGTAAACTTGTTCTTTATTTGCATTTGCATTTTTTGTTAAGACCAATGGGGAGAACATAAAAAGGGGAGGATGTTACTTTTGAATCACATAGCATTGCATCAGGTCTATGACATCGTTTAGTGGGGAGACAATAATGACATCACTGTTGGGACAGCGCACAAAATAACTAGTATAATAATTTAACTTAAAAAGACTGGGAGAGGGAAAAGGAAAAGACAAAAAAAAAAGAATGTCATTACTTTAGCAACAGTTTTCCACCTGTCAGTGTACCATAACAGTAATACTAACAAAACAGTAGATAAGCACACGTATCTTTGTGGACTATTGAGTACCGAATACCCGCCAGGCCCTCCTCCTCGTTTTAGACCGATACGAAACATATCACACCAAGGTTTCCTCAGGGGATATGTGGTTTTTTTGTTTGTTTGTTTTTTCCTCTCCCCCCCATCCTTAACTCATCTGTTTTTAGGGCACTTCTATTATGTGTTTTTCAGATTTGGAGAGTTCCCCTAGTAATATATCTATGTCCTATATAAGTTCTCCACGGTTCCCAGACTTCTAAGTATTTGTGTACTGTATCGTTTTGTATCCCCGTCAGTTTTTCCATAAGACAGATCCTCATAGTCTCGCTTTTACAACGTGTATGGCCGGCTGCTGTTCCTGTTTCCGGGCGTTAGCTATTTCGCATCTGGCCGCTGTATATATGTGTGTCAGTAGTTTGTCGTCAATTTTTTCCATTTTTCAATTGGCCTGCATAGCAGTACCTTCCAGGGGTCTAGGGGGAAGGTACACTCAAGAATTGTCGGTGCCATATCATGGATGGCCCTACATAGCTTTGTAACCTTCGGGCACGTCCACCACATATGTACAAACGATCCCTGCTGGCCACACCCCCTTGTACACAGTGGAGACATGTTTCTGAAAAATTTGGACAATCGTAGTGGGGTGTAGTACCATTGGTGGAGCATTTTATATGCATTTTCTTTTATTAATACACGTGGAGCTCTTTGCTATTCCTTCAAATACGTTATCCCACCGCTCCTGATCTAGTTGTTCTCCCAACTCCTCCTCCCACTGTTGTTTTTATATGTCGCTACACACAAAAATAAAGGTCACAACACACCAGTAATAGAACTAACTTTTAATGCATCAGAGACGAGCAATGCAAGTTTTGAAGCAATGACCGTACCTGTACATCTTTACAAAAACCATCACAAAGAATGAAACAATAATGTTTCTTTAGACTAATCCTGAAGTGCTATTTAGATCGGGGTGCACAAAGTGGGGGCGTGCTTCCTAAAGGCATTTAAATTAATGCCGGGGGAGCTGTAAGGCCTCTGTAAACTTCTCCTTACCTTGGTTCAGACGGATTCTGGTGACATGTTGCCATGGCAATGTGACATCATGACGCCAGAACATCAGAGTTAAGGTAAGGAGGGGGGTGGGTGGGGTGGCGTGAGGAGAGGGGAACAGCCGGCAGGGGGGCGCAGGGGGAGAAGAAAAAAAAAAAAAAGATTGTGCTCCCCTGATTTAGATAAGTGGGTACTCAAAAACACTCTTTACTATAACAAACTAATAGCGCCAATGTTTATTTGAAACATGCACTCACCTGCTTTAGAAGACATCATTGTCTGTTGGTCCTGCACTCATCGTTGGGGACATTATTGTATTTTTTTTAATACAAGATCTGTGTTGGACCGGCACTCAAAATCAACAAGAACATTTATGCAAAAGTGAGCCGGAGGAAAGGGCCAGGAGCCCTGATACGCCAGCAATGCTAGGCTATTTGCTGTAGGAATTGTGTGTGAATTCACTTTTTTTTCCCTGATGATGCCGTTTTTGTATTATTATTGAATTTATATTAAATCAATCACTTTTGGCATCAATGTACTTGTCGATTTGACTTTTGATGGTGATGGTCCAACACAGTTCTTGTCAAGTAATAGTGACAGCATGAGAACGTTTTGTTTGCAGAGACACTTGGAAGATACAGTAGCACGTAACATTCATGTTGCGTTGTATGTTTTCTGTGGGACACTTTCACATTTTATATTGCTGGAGGTGGAAGCCTTATTCAAAATCAAAACACAGACTCACCAATATCTTTTTTCATGGCCCTCGCTAGTTCGCCGACAGTCATGTCTTTCCATATTTCGACCTCTTGCTTGTCTTCTTTAGGTTTGATTGGGGAAAGCCTATGCTTCTTTTGTGATTTGCCCTGCTAAATAATTTTTTTTTTTAAAAAAAGGATTTAAAAAAGGTTAATAAAAGCAAACTGTGCCATTACAAATACGCTGCTTCATGTAAAAGGTGACAAGTTAACCGATCTTTAAACCTTATTTTGCCATTAGATTGCGATTCCAGTCCCTGATCCAGATGTAAAGTCTACAGCAGGAGTGACCAACTCCAGTCCTCAAGTGACACCAACAGGTCAGGTTTTAAGAATATCCCAGGTTCAGCACAGATGGCTCAATCAAAGACTGAGCCTTTGATTGAGCCACCTGTGCGCTTGGACTGATTGAGAAACCTATGCTGAAGCAGGGATATCCTGAACATCTGATCTGTGGGTGGCCCTTGACGACTGTAGTTGGCCACACCTGGTCTAAAGCAAAATGTGCACGAGCAGACTTTTGTGGGTGCGTTGTTGGTGAGGATCTGAAAGCAGATTTTAAGGTCTTGCAAACTAGTGTGTCTGAATATTCATGTGATAACGGACAGGAAATGTACAGTATGTTCTCCTCAGAAGGGTAAGCTAGCAGATCCAGGTAAGCACATGTGAGCGCAGCCTTCTCAGGGGCACCAAGAACTGCAGGCGGGTTCGGTGAGTATCAAGGAATCTTTATTGCGAGTGCACAAGGAGATGACACGCAAGCGGCTTCAGCGTGATCTGGGGTGGGGTAATACCAACCCCAGTATTTATAGCCGTGGTTACAGAAAATAAGACGGCACTGCCCTATTACAATCTAAAAGCTCTACATATGCTTTATTTGAGCTTGGTTAGCATAAAATACCTCCCTCCCATTATAGTTGTTTCTACCAAAGTTAAGTTTTAATCTCTCTAGGAAGCAGATGATATTCTGAAATAGTCTCAGAGCAAACCTTGCCCACTCATACATTCTATCATACAGAAATGGTACAATAACAAAAAGTGCGTCAGTTTTACTGATACATTTTATTGCTATTTTTCAGGGCGTTGAGCCACAGGCACAGCCTTGAAGCTACTATTGTCAGCGAAAACTCCTCTTTACCCACAAACACGTATCACACGTCCACATAAAACAAAAGAGACAGAATGGATGACCAGTAACCACAGACCCTCTTTCTTCTGTATAGCCCCCCTGTCCATAATTCTTTCACACACAAGTGTGAAGGGGCTGAATCTTTGCAGGGAACTTCGAAACAATCAGTAGAACTTGGTAAACTATTGGCTACATCAGTAACGTTACTTAAGCTCTTATACAAGCTTATAAATTGATTATTTTATGCCTGTCCATCCAGTATCATGTATATAACTTAGAAAGTAGCGAAGTAAAGAATATCAGATAGCAAGGAGAACGAATGAAGCAGGTTCTGATGTGGAAGGAATTTGAATCTCTGTGTCATCTGCTTGTGACATTGAGTCAGTCAATGTCTAAAACTTAGATAGAAATCTTTGTAGGGCAGGAATTATATGATATATAGATATAATATGCGAGTTGTGTTCTGCTGAAATGAGTTACAGTTAAAAGGTTATCCCAAACATGCAAGCATTACCTGTTTGGTAGACAAAAGTCGGTATTGTGATAGTGCAACCCTGATGAAGGTGTCTGTTTGCCAGAGCTTTGGGCACAGCTGGGCAGCACTGACAGACAGTGAGGGGCACAGCACAGGCCTCCACTGTGTCTTTCCAGCTTTTCTAAGGCACAGGGCATGCAGCTGTCGGCAAGTGTTATGAAACTGGACCAAACATTCCAACTTCAGCAACACGCTCCTGTTCATTTTCCTACTGCGGACAAACAAAGAAACAACAATATGAAAATGAGCATTTCACCCACAGCAAAAAAAAAAAAAGTTTCTCCTTGTAAGTCTGGTCTCACGGCCTTCAGATCACAGTATTGTATCGTATGTCTTTATTTATATAGCGCCAAAAGTGTACTCAGCGCTTCACAAAGAATACAGTACAGGGAATTACAATTATACAATAAGTGCAGCAAAATCAGACAATAGGAAAGGAAATCCCTGCCCCGAAGAGCTTACAATCTAAGAGGTTTAATGGGAAACTTACAGAGACAGCAGGTGAGGGAGTAAGTGCTGTTGAGTCTGGTGAGACTTCCTCCAGATGTGTTTTCTTTCAAAATAAAAAGGGGGTGGTGGGTCCTTATCAAGTAAGTGTGCTTCCCGTTCGCCTTGTTATTTAGAGGGCATGCGGAAGCATAGTACCACTGCTGTTTTATGCTACTTGAGCCATTAGGATTTCAATAAAATCTACGAGGCTGCAGCTCCTGGGGTTATCAAGTAAGGCTGGGGCCATGGTACTGCAGACGGTGCTGAGATGTCCGCATGCTGAGCGAACAGACTGCCTTCACATTCCTGCGGCGTGCGGGCGCGTGTTGCATCAGAAATCAGTTAAACTGATTTCTCAGCGCGCCAGACAGGTCACGTGAGCGGTTCGCCCAATGAGGGCGGACCAGCTCCGTGACATCACTGGCACGCCCCCGGACCGCGCGCGCACCATGGCCAAAAAACACACCCGCTTCAAGCGGGTGACATCACAGCCGCGCACGCCTCCGCACGGGTGAAGGCACTATGTCCCCAGCCTAAGACTCACATCCCAGCGTCATTGCTCCCCCAATGAGCAGGAGTCAGTGGTGCTGCAGTCAGCAGACTCCCAAATGTCACCCTCCGACCTCTACTACAGTCAAAGTCCAGAAAAAAAGGGGTAAGGAGGATTTCACTTTCATTAAACAATTGTGACAACTGAGGCTGATTTGCAAGTCAGGGAAACTTGCTAGTGGTGCAAAGCAACCTAACCCCTTCAATACAGGTGGGGACTGCTCCCTCCGGCAGTGACGGGGTTAACACCACCCATGCCCCAGCATTCCATTTACCTGCAGCCTCAACCACACCATGTTGACCCTTTCAAGGAGTCACGTGACGTGAGCACCAGGCGCTCTCTCCCGCACGTCACGCGCCGGCTAGCGCGTCATCCGCCGGTGCCGTCACCCAATCCAACGACACATGAACCACGCATGCGCGGTTTCAATGCTCAAAAGTAGAGGTGGCTGCGCTGCTCTTCCGTCACATGACTGCCAGAGGCCTGCCCAGCCATCTTGCTTGCGGGGCGCTTTGACGTTCCACGGTACCAGGCGGACTTTGCAACAGCTAAAATGACGCGTCAGAAGCGCTGGTAACCATCTTTGATTCGGGCAGCTTGATCCTCTGAACTGTATTCTAATCTAAAATATGCCAGAAAACTGCACAATGAACTGCGGATAGTGATATATTTTATAGGCTACCACTAGGTGATTAATACTTTAAAAATCAGTAAAAGTATTTTAAATATTGTCTGGCAATTCCACTTATGCTGTAAAAGTACCTAACGGTATGTTGTGGGTGTTCGTGCCGGTAACACCGCGGTGTACACAGATTTACTCACGGACTCCGACTGGCTTTACTCACGGAGTCAGTGAGTAAATCTGTGTGCACCGCGGTGTTACCGGCACGAAGACCCACAACATACTGTAGGTACATTTACAGCATAAATATCCTGTAATAGAGGCTACAACTTAAGGTTGGATATACTGTAGGAAATCAAGTGTAATAACACCGCGGTTTTTTCTCTGCATACCTAAAAGTGGAACTAGTCCAGCATTCAATAACCGGCATATAACACTCCAAGAAGATATCTTTTTGCAAGCATCAAAAACATCAGGCATTAAAAACACACTCAGGTTTCCAAAATCATGTACTTCCTTTAACAAATGGGGGACGAGCACCGGGGGCAGCAGGCAGCTGCAAATGTTTGCGCACACCTGCTCTAACCAATAGGGTTAACATTGACTTTATCATACAATATAACACTGTTTGGTACAGTTTGTGTTTTTGTATTTCATATGCCGAGTTCCATGTTGATACTAACATCAGCAATGGAGTAATTGAAAATTTCACAAAAGGACACTGGTCACAGTTGTATTAATAAGAGACATTGTTCAAGTTTTTGCAATTTATGTAATGATGTTTCTATATTGATTGCATAAGCAACACGGGCTAATATTTGCAAGCACTGTATTATTAGCACTAGGCGCCGCACAGTATCTTTTGTTCTACTATTCACATCTGACCAGGGTGGCCAGATTCACTGATTTGCAGCCACTCATACACTACAATATTTAATTGTGTTTTTTTTAGTGCACTAATTAGTCCCACACATTATTCACGAATAGCGCGGCACACACTTTTTCTATAGTAGCAAAATATGTAAAACAATCATTCAACATAATACTTATATGGAATCCATTGCAAAATAAAAAATAATACAAAAAAGGAATAAGGCTGTCACCACTGTTTTAAAGCAGCACTCCTGGGGACGAAGAGGATGAAAAGGTAAAAAAAGGAGCACCGCAATGAGAGAGAACAGGAGGCAACTTGAGCAAAAAACAAAAAAGATTTATTGAGGCATTAGCGTAAAATTGAAAAGAAAACCTCTAACGCATTTCTCGCCAAAAGGCAAAATCTTTTTTGTTTTTTTTTTGCTCATGGGTTTGTGAGTTATACTCAGTGACGGCTGTGACTTGCTGCTCTACTCTGGATCAGTTTGCTTTCACTATGGCATTATTGCCAGACCTCGCCTTTGGTTCCCAGCAGGTGACTATCGGCCTTCTCTAGGCATTCATTTTTCCCTGTTCATTGTGATTTTGTTTATACTATCCTTTAGCATCCGTCGTCGAGCTCATGGTCTCAATGACAGCCCGTCTCTTCAAAAGTTTACTGATACATCTCTGCTGCACCCGCTTTGTCCGGGGTTTTGTAATGCCCTTCATTGAGGTCATTCCTTTACTGGCTATAGCACTCCTGGGGACCCTTTTACGTTTTTTTTGTTTTATAAGTTTGAATCGGGGTCTCCAGAGCTGGACCGCATTGATATCAGCTCCGGGGACCACCTGCTTCCCGAGATACTTACCTCCCTAGGTGGTGCCGGTATCTCTCTGCTGTTTAAATGTCACGCGGACCAATAGGAAACCGCAAGGGATGATGTCACGGCTTCCTATTGGCCCGCAGGACTCGGGACATTTAAACCGCCATTATGTTAGACCAAGCCCAGCTGGAGCTGCTACCGGAACCTCCTTCCGAGGTAAGTATCTTAGGAAGCAAGGGGTCAACGGGGAAATCAACAGGGGTTCAGCTCCGGAGACGCCCAGCTTCAAACCTATTGGGTACGTCTGACGTCACCACCACGTGACGTCGGCTCATCGGAGAGATGTGGGCTTGTATTCCGTCTGGGTGCTTCGTAGACTGCAGTCGTGGGCAGCAACAGCACTCAGACTCCTGGGCCTGCCTATTTTGTTTACTCTGAACATAGTTTGTCCTGTTAAAGGTGTGTTTATGCCAAGGGAGTCAATTATATATGTATATACTTGTGTAGTGGGGGAGCTTATTTAGCCTACCGCTTTGCAGCAATAAATTAGTAGCTGAAGGCAAGGGGCCCTCTAGAATGTCCCTGGGTAGACAACACCCCACTTACCATGTACATGTTTTTGAAGTAGTCACCACGTTGTACACTTTCTCCCTCTGGCTGCTTCAGGCTCTATGGTGCAATTAGCACCGCTCTGTCTGCCCAAGTAGTTAATCCTACAGAGGTAGCATTCTGTGTGCAACACCATATCCAATACCTACTAGTTGCATAGGCTTTGACGCAAGGTATTATTCAAAGCAACACCATATCAATCCAAGACATCAGCCTGTAGGCAGTATACACATTATCCCAGGGCAACAATACGTCTAGTAACGCCTATATATAACACTGTATTACTTGTACTCCAACCCCACCTCTTCGGTTCTTTTAATTGATTTTATTTAGCCTTTTGTCTTGTTTTTGTGGTTCCTCAAACAGCTTAATTTTAAGTTACTCTAAAGATTATATTTTAATTGGGGTGTCTTTCTCTGTGCCACACTATATGGATTCTTTTCTTTCTCAGTCTGCTATTAAACAAACAATAACAAAAAAGAAGTGTCTCCAGGAGTGCTGCTTTCTACATAAGCTCCATTGTAGAACCTGTGCGGCAACAGGAGACCTGATTCAAGTAATGGAAAAAAAGAGAAGATATTGTGAATGGCTTTTAAAAAATGTATATACAAAAGATGAAAACGCAACACTTTGCCTCCCAATTTTAACCTGAAAGAAATATTAATAAGTGCACGAGGGTGCTTCCATGTGAACCTAATAATTGCAAACAAACAACTATTTAATTGCATGTTATTGCGAAGAAAGGTAGGTGGGAAAGACCACGGGACAGTTCCGTAGAAGGGTATTAGAACATGTCAATTTAGAGAAGAATTTCCATGAAATGTAGGCAATATCTTTATATATGCAGTCAAGACACATTCGACTTGCATGAATAGTAATCACAGGTTTGATTCTTTTATACAAATTCACATTTTATTCAGAACTCAACCCCACCAGAAAATCCAATGATGACTGAATTTACAAATGAACAGATGCTCAATCCCTATGTGCAGTTTATTAATCACACATAATTAGAAATGAGCGAATCCTGTATTAATCCATAATATTCCTGGAGCTCAATGCATGGTGGTTAATTAATAATATGTACAGCATATATATATATATATATATATATATATATATATATATATATATATGTGTGTGTGTGTGTGTGTGTGTGTGTGTGTGTGTGTGTAACCTGCCTTTGGAATTATGCGGGCCTGAAAGGGTTAACCGTGTGGGCTCACACAGGGTAACGTTTCTCTCCTTAGCATGGTATTGGCTGAATTGGCAAGGCCTAAGTCTTGCACACTTCTGCCTGGTGACGATTACATTATTGTAAGATATATATATATAGTGAAGGAGAAGGTGCTGGAACTCAGGTTCTTGGAGGAGTTCTAGTGGAGGAGCCTCCCTGTGAATAGTGCAAATATGTTTAGTGTGTAAAATAGGGTTCATAAGAATTGCTCCATACTACTCTCTTGTTGTTTCACATGGAGGAAGTCTATGCCTAGATGGGTTTTCTCAAGCCGCAGCCCTGAGGCATAGTAGAATCAACCAAACCGAATGGTCCATGGCTAACTCCAGCACCAAAGGCCACAGGGTGGCATTCAGCACCCGAGATGGGGATACTGATTACAGCTAGAGTGTAGTACAAGGCCCGGTAGGGGCCCACTGGAGATGGAGCGCTATCGATGCTACACAGCAGAGGAACCGTTTAGGTAACCCATCATGAGCCAAGCTGTAGTATCACCCTAGCGGGCTGAGGGTGGGGCAGCTACAGAAGCGCATACAGACAGTACAAACTGTGAATATACCAGCGACTGTATATTTATACATAATGAAGTGTATGTTGTGACTAAGCACTTATCAATGCCGGTCAATAAAGCTCCTGTTTATATGAATAAAGTTCCGGGCGCCCATCATTGCTTTACCAACTCCCAGCCTGCATGAACCCTGCACCCTGACAACGTAACGCAGTCTGAGCAAGCCCTGTAAATAGACACTCGATGTAAACTCCTTAGGAGCTGGGCAGGGAGGGTTATTTATATGTAAAAACAAAGAAAAGCAGCATGCACCCCCCGTGTGAGTAAATGGCTTTCCAAATTGTACTCCATGGGCAGTCTGCACCCTCCAGTCTTTTTCATGGGGACTGCCTGAGAGTGCCAACAGGCACATATAAATACTTGAATGTTGCTAGGTAAACCCCAAAACGGAACTAGGCAAAAGGTTTGTCCATCAGAGGTACTGTGCAAAAATAGCCTCCGATATAAACAATTGTATATAGTCAATAATACTAAAATACAACATGTATAGAACACATTATTAAAACTACTAAAAAAATAAAAATAAAGCATTAATAAAAAAAAAGGTAAAAATAAATGCAATTACTTACAACATGAAAGAATACATGTATACTGTTTTGAAGAGATTATCAAGTAGAATCTCCTCAATGGTGGATACAGGAAAACAGTATGAAAACAGGACATTAACTACACCTATCACTCTTACTAAAGTGCTAGTATCCAAACATTCATTAAATCCCAGAGGAGCCAGAGAACCTAATTGAAATATTTATAAAGTTTATTTCTTACAATGAATTTTAAATCTATCTCTGCCTAACAACGACTGAGGAATGTGTTCCGATTCCATAACACAAACATTTGGGACTTATTTTCTTTGTTTTTTATATCCTTTTGATTTGCATTTGGTATATCTAACAAAAAGCTGTCCAAGTCTCCACCATCTTTGGAATTGGTCCTAGAAAGGATTGTTTTCGCCTTATATTACAGCGGACTTTCATTTAGATCCTTATATCAGTGGTATTGTTCATATATATTTGAATTATCATATATTAGTTAGTGCTATTTTTTTTCCTTTTTAAAAACAAAATCATAGATGTACTGTATCTTGAATATAATGAAATTTTCATGACATCTATTAAATAGACCAAACATGCAAACGCTTTTTAAAAGTAGCAACTAAATAGTAATTTCCCCTCCTCGGACATATTAGATCCAAGAATCTCAAAAACAAAGGAGTGTATTAACCTGAATAAGTGCTTTGAAGTTTTAATATTAATTGTTCACCATTTTGAATCGCCTGCGTCACATTTGTTTTTAATACATTTAAAACTCTAAGGCCTAGATCCACGAAAGGGTGCTAAACTAGCACGCCTCAGCTCCCATTCATATAAGCTTAGCATTCTTTCATGGATCTGGGCCTAAGTGAGTCAGTCCTAAGTGCTTTTCTGGTGTTGTGTACACAGTTCCTAAAAAGAGTGTTTTCAGGATTCCAACGTGTTAATTATTTACAGTAAAATACCACAGTAGTTACTGTACAGCCAGTCACTTAAATAATCATAATAATGTGTTAATGAACTTCATGGTACGTGTATAGAATTTCTGCAGAATGGATTTTTTACTCCAAACAAATTCACCATACTGTACCTACACAATTAGTATACTTCGTAGAAAGTGGAAAACATGACCATCCCATATTGTGTTCATTATTCTAATAGAATATAAATGTAATTCCTATACAATAGGCACATAATGTTATGGGTAAATTAGTAAAATGATGGATCCCAGACAGGTTTGGCTAAAGTCTTAAGATAAGACCCAGCCCAGACCCACTAAACTCTGAAGTTGTTTAGATCGTTTTCACTAAAATTATTAGGTCACTTCTGTTTTTTGGCCACTTTTAACTACACAGTAGCTAATACATAGCACATATAGTGTTTTTTTACATTTTAACCCATTTAGGCAGTATATGTCACGCACCCCATGCCTTTAGCCTACAGTATTTTGTTTTCTCTCTATGCAGAGGTGTAAATGCATGAAACAGTATTTATTTATTTAATGTTTTACCAGGAAGTAATACCTCTCGTTTTCAAGTATGTCCTGGGCACAGAGTTATAAAAATACATGGTTACATTAAAATAGCAGGGTTATACAGTCAATTCACAGACATTTCATGGACAGATAGAGTTGGAAAATTGGGTACATGGGGATAAAGGGCTTGTGAGTTAGTTTCAGATTGAAATAGAGCAGCTTTAACATCACCAAACGGCTCACACCCTTTGGCTGCCCTTCAGCTGTGCCAAAGGCTGTCCTCCTTTGGGGCAATGCAGATGTACACTGGGGTGGTTGATTTTCAATGCAGCTGTGAATACAAAGTTCTTTGTGTCCTCTTGGCTCATTAACATTTTCAGTGGGTTGGATTGACGTGCAGAGGGGAGCAGCTCTTGGGGAGCCCCGTCAGGCTTTCCGCTTTGGGGCAACGCAGATGTACAATAATATTGTAATATAATAATAATAGTATAATATTGGTAGTGTAGTATTAATACGATTATTCTGAGCCCTTACGGGAATCTTGCTGGGTCTTTCTTACGTGACTCGGTACCTGGTGCCTGATTGGAAACTGCCACTTCCAAACAGATTGCTGAGGAATATTAGCGCCAATCCGCGGTTAGAGCTGATCCGCTGGCACCCAGTAGCCCTCTTTTCTGAGGCTCTCTATAGAGTGTTGTATTCCGTTTTATTACTTATTCAGGACTCCCTTCTTTCGGGGATCCTGACATAACGGGTACTGTCCTTATCAACAACATAATAAACAGGGGGGCCTGGTCTATTCTAGTACTTTATAAACATTACTTATTTACTCTCCCCGAGGCTCCCCTCCTCATGTCTTCATGGAACCTAACCTTCTAGAATAGTCCCTCCTCAAATATCCATGCATGACATCTGGATCCCCATAGCAAGGGCCTAGCATACAACAATCATGTTAGTAACCCTTTAGGAGGGGGTTACATAATCATATGAAAAAATATTCAGGTCCCCTTAGGCAAAGTTCAAATAGACTTAAGAGTCCAAAATATTCCATAATGCCTACATACGAATCTTGTGTTTTATTCGTTAACAATCAGAGAATACACACAATGTTTCAGGTCCAACGATGGACCTTTCGTCACCTGGGATGGTCCAGAGAGGAACCTGAAACATTGTGTGTATTCTCTGATTGTTCACTAATAAAACACAAAATTCGTAAGTAGAGCGTTATGGAATATTTTTGACTTTTAAGTCTATTTCAATGTTGCCTAAGGGGAGCTGAACAGTTGCAGTATGCTGTCTGAAGTGCCTGGAGTGATGATGGAGCTCAGGGGACTTGAATAAATAAAGTCTGAGTACGTATTTCCTATCAAATCCGAATGTCATTTTGGTGTGTGGCACAGCTTACGGGGTGCCTCACCTATACAGAAGTTCAGGTAGGTTTTCTGTTACTTAATGTGTTGATATTTTTCTCATTTGATAACATAAAAAACCTTTATTGTTTCCTGCAGGTAGGTTCAACTGCACCATGACTGCAAGCGGGGTCACGGTGTGTTGTTTTAGGGCATCCAAAAACTATATGAAAACAGCATCGCAATTTTGAACACCATTTGCAAAATATGAACAGATTAGCCTTTTTTGAAGTGAAACTTCCTTAGTGGCACCTCATTCGTGATGGGGCAAAAAAGAATTGTGGAGACAAAAATGAAACGGATGTGACGTCAGTGCTGGCAGTTGAGGCCGGGCTGTGTTCTAGCTCAGCCCGACCCCAACACTGACATCACACCCGCTCCACAAATCAGATGCGGCGGCGATAGCCGCCGGCGCGGCTCCTAATCACCCCCCCCCCCCCGAGCCCCACACCCCCCCCCCGAGCCCCACCCCCCCACACACCGTGACATATGCGGCGGCAATAGCCGCCGCTCCTAACGGCCGCTGCCATGCCGCGCAGCCTCTCTCCTCCCTACCTCCGCTTTCCTGCTGACATGCAGCGGCGGCTGTCACGTAAGGTGTGTTAAGGGGTATTTAATTCCCCTCATCCGGCACGGGCTCTGTGGTGCTGCCCGCCGTGGAGTACGCTGCTCCGTGGTGGGATAGCTGAGGCCGAGGCTCCACCCCCTGCCCTGTCACTCCTGCTTTGGTAACGGGACCACGTGTCGCCGGGGGGGCTGGGAGTCCGCAGCTCCGTGTCCGAAGATCAGCCTGGGGTAGTGGGAGTCGGGAGGAGGGGGGTAGTGGGAGTCGGGAGGAGGGGGGTAACTGGACCACGTGTCGCCGGGGGGGGGGGGGGGCTGGGAGTCCGCAGCTCCGCCTGGGGTAGTGAGAGGCGGGAGGAGGGGGGTAACGGGACCACGTGTCGCGGGGGGGGGGGGGCGGCTGGGAGTCCGCAGCTCCGCCTGGGGTAGTGGGAGGGGGGGAGGAGGAGGGGTGGGGGGCACAACACAGAGAGACATTCACACAACACAGAGAGAGAGACACACACTGACTGACACACACACACACTGACTGACTGTCACTGACTGACACTGACTGACACACACACACACACTGACTGACACACTCACACACTGACTCACACTCACACACTCACACACTGACTCACACACGCGCACACACACACTGACTGACACACGCGCACACACACTGACTGACTGACACACGCGCACACACTGACTGACACACGCGCACACACACACACTGACTGACACACGCGCACACACACACACTGACTGACACGCACACACACACACACACACACTGACTGGCACACACGCTGACTGACACGCGCACACACGCTGACTGACACACATGCACACACTGACTGACACACATGCACACACTGACTGACACACACGCACATACATACTCACTGACTGACACACATACACACACTGAGTGACACACACGCACATACATACTCACTGACTGACACATACACTGACTGACACGTGTGCCGAGCACGCGCGTTATAAGTCAATTTCTGCGACAAAAGTCAAAGAAGTTTCACTTACTATGCGCGTGCACAGCACACACAGCTTTTTTTTTTTTTTAAATGTTAACTCTGCCGGAGGGGCCAACGATGCATTGCAAAATGGGTTAAGGCTCTCTGGCAGGCAAAGGGTTAAACTGGTGTTTCACAAATGGTGACATTTTCTTTCCAGTTTCCACCCCTTCGTACTTCATAACGGGTAATGATTGCTGTAAAGAGTGCCAGCCTGCTCAGCTTGTAAGGGGTTACATTCAATATTTCATTAACACATTCCCAATAAATACAACTGCCTGCCTGCCAGAGACCAGTTCCTCATACCCTGGTGCTATTTGGAAGGCACAGGACTGAGACAGGTACAGTCAGTTATTGCATTTGGACTTTATGGTAATACAAATTAGACCAGCACTCTGCAAGTGTTTTTCAAAGTGCAATATTGTTAACATTTTAATAAAGCTTCGTTTAGAGTGGAAAAAAAAAAAAAAAAAAGCTGTCTGCCTTCGTGTCCCCCTTGTCCGCAGCAGAGGCTGGGAGACAGCAGCGCAGTGACAGCATGACCGGGGGGTTGCGGGAGGATCTGCAGCGTTACCTGCAGGAATTGGGCATCCAGCCCGTGTGTGTGGAGCACCCTGAGGTGGGTCCCGAGCTTAGTGCTCACACATTAGTATCACGGGGACTGCGGGGTGTAAGCAGGAAGCGCGTCTGATTTACAGTTGTCAGTGCGGATCCTTTTGCAAATAGATAGTCCTAGTGCAGTGTGCATGGTGTGCTGCTTCCCAGTGCTCTGTTATGTGTGCTATTTCCTGACTGCCATTGTTGCAGGCAGCCTCCTACCTTCTCATGTTAGTGTCTTAATGCAATATACTGTATCTGCTTGTTCTCCTGCCCACCATACCCAGAGCTGTAACCGGCTTACTCCTTTCCCCTGCTATTTCCAGCACCATCAAGTTTTTTGAAGTGAAACTTCCTTAGTGGCACCTCATTCGTGATGGGGCAAAAAAGAATTGTGGAGACAGAAATGAAACGGATGTGACGTCAGTGCTGGCAGTTGAGGCCGGGCTGTGTTCTAGCTCAGCCCGACCCCAACACTGACATCACACCCACAAATCAGATGCCGCCGCCGGCGCGGCTCCTAATCACCCCCCCCCCCGAGCCCCACACCCCCCCCCCCCGAGCCCCACCCCCCCACACACCGTGACATATGCGGCGGCATTAGCCGCCGCTCCTAACGGCCGCTGCCATGCCGCGCAGCCTCTCTCCACCCTACCTCCGCTTTCCTGCTGACATGCAGCGGCGGCTGTCACGTAAGGTGTGTTAAGGGGTATTTAATTCCCCTCATCCGGCACGGGCTCTGTGGTGCTGCCCGCCGTGGAGTACGCTGCTCCGTGGTGGGATAGCTGAGGCCGAGGCTCCACCCCCTGCCCTGTCACTCCTGCTTTGGTAACGGGAGGAGGGGGGTAACAGGACCACGTGTCGCCGGGGGGGCTGGGAGTCCGCAGCTCCGTGTCCGAAGATCAGCCTGGGGTAGTGGGAGTCGGGAGGAGGGGGGTAGTGGGAGTCGGGAGGAGGGGGGTAGTGGGAGTCGGGAGGAGGGGGGTAACTGGACCACGTGTCGCCGGGGGGGGGGGGGGGGGCTGGGAGTCCGCAGCTCCGCCTGGGGTAGTGAGAGGCGGGAGGAGGGGGGTAACGGGACCACGTGTCGCGGGGGGGGGGCGGCTGGGAGTCCGCAGCTCCGCCTGGGGTAGTGGGAGGGGGGGAGGAGGAGGGGTGGGGGGCACAACACAGAGAGACATTCACACAACACAGAGAGAGAGACACACACTGACTGACACACACACACACACTGACTGACTGACTGACACTGACTGACACACACACACACACACTGACTGACACACTCACACACTGACTCACACTCACACACTGACTCACACTCACACACTGACTCACACTCACACACTGACTCACACACGCGCACACACACACTGACTGACACACGCGCACACACACTGACTGACACACATGCGCACACACACTGACTGACTGACACACGCGCACACACTGACTGACTGACACACGCGCACACACACACACTGACTGACACACGCGCACACACACTGACTGACACACGTGCACACACACACACTGACTGACACGCACACACACACACACACACTGACTGGCACACACGCTGACTGACACGCGCACACACGCTGACTGACACACATGCACACACTGACTGACACACATGCACACACTGACTGACACACACGCACATACATACTCACTGACTGACACACATACACACACTGAGTGACACACACGCACATACATACTCACTGACTGACACATACACTGACTGACACGTGTGCCGAGCACGCGCGTTATAAGTCAATTTCTGCGACAAAAGTCAAAGAAGTTTCACTTACTATGCGCGTGCACAGCACACACAGCTTTTTTCTTTACATTGTGATCAGTTTGTTTAGTTTCCCGGCATCTTGGAGCTTCTGTTTCCAATTGCAAGTACTGTCCCATAATGCTCAGACCTCCTATAGTCAGGGCCCAGTCTCGCTCCTTGTCAGGCGAGCAGGAGAGGAGAGCAGGCAAGAGGGGTGCAGGGGGAAAACTTTGTGCACCCCTGTGGGAGCTGGACAGTTTCCTCCACACTGGCTGCATTACCCAGCAGCAGCCAATCAAGAGGTGGTGTCGAGCCTGGGGTGTGTGGCCGAGCATGGGCAGTAGGTGTGTGTATAAGGCTAAGGCCCCGGTAACTGAGCTGCAATGCGCACCCGCGAGATTGGCGGCGCGTGCAGCCGATTCCCTGGCGTGCCGTATCGCTCGTCGCGAGTCCTGCTCTCAATTCTATTGAGAGCAACTCTCGCCCGAGCGCTGTGGCCCCCCCTCGCAGCGGGCCCGGCGCCATTGAGGGGAGGGCTCTCGTCCGTGCTGCGGACGCTGTAGTAGGCAGCGGGGTCAAGGCCTAAGGTCGTGATTATACCAGAAATCGCCCGTGCCGCCTCCTGTAGAACAGCCATGTGCAAACTGGGGGGCGCCAGAATAACTGCGGGGGGTCCGGGGTTTAGAGGCCCCATGAGCTTCCTGAAGGCACTTAAATTAAGTGCTGGGGAAGCGGCGAAGGCCTCTGTAAACCTCACTTACCTTGACTCCGCGGGCTTCTTACACGCATCGCCATGGCAACGCGGCATGAAATGACACCGCGAGGCCATGTGACGTCACGTTGCCTTCTGAGCAAAGGTAAGGGGGGGGGGGGGACACAGGGAAAAAAGTTTGTGCTCCCCTGCTGTAGAGACACCAAGTGGCGGAAAAACAAGTGTTATACGTCCCTGAAAACTGCTTATACCAAATTCAACTGTCCCCGCTCGCTACTGCAAAGCAGGAGACAGGCAGATTTGTTTTCAAGCAGCGACAGCCAGGTCACATGATGCAGCCGTCCAATCAAAGTGAAGTTCAGAAGTTCAGTGCACCAATCATGTTCCTTCAAAATCTAACCAATGAAAATCCTAGAGAACATTTACCTCAGGATTTCATACAAAATACAGTTTTCCTTTATTGAAAAGCCATATATACCTTGAACCTACACATGGAAGAATATAGCTAATTGACTGGACTCAATTAATTATTTAAAAATATAAAGTAATTAATTACATTAATTATTTTATTAATAATTAATCACTATTATGGACAAATCTTCAATGGAAGGCGTTGTGATAAAGGAAGTGACATCTGAGTGTCTCCCCTGCAGTCGCTTGCTAAATCTCTTGTGCGTGTGCACATGTAGCTCTGCAGCGTCGCTACTTATGAAGCCGCAGGAGAGCGCTGCTGCACTGAAGCTCTTGGTATAATCACAACCGTAATATGTATTTTTCTGAGGCTGAGTCCCCGGTGGTCACGACGGCGCGCGCTACAGTGCGCGCTCCGCACAGCCCTCTGGGGCAGGCCCCAGTGGCTGTGTGTGGGCGCGCAAAGCGCTGTGACGCGTATGCTGGCAGGGAAGACAACAATTTTGTCTTCGCGTGCCATGACACAGTCACGTGGCCGCGTGCAGCCAATGGCAGGGCAGATATGCCACGTCATGGCAGCGCCCCGCCCCCGTGCTCTCCCTAGATCTCCCCTACAGACCGCCAATCGAGGCTGTAGTCTCTGCACGCATGCAGGAGGAAGGACTGGGGCCATAGCCTAAGGATGTCTGCACATCCCTCTGAAGAAACAGGAATAGCCGTGCACAGCTACAAAAATAAGGATGGGCTGGGAGCAAAAAAGTCTAAAAAAAAAAAAAAAAAAAGTTTATTAGCGCGTTGAATTAAACGATAAAGCGCTACCCAGCACGAAACGCGTTAGAGACTTTCTTGGTCCTCAGTTTTTTACTCCATGTGCTAATAAAGATTTTTTTTATAGACTTTTTTGCTCTCCAGCCCATCCTTATTTTTGTAGCTGTTCACCGACACGTCTGTTCTTAGTTTCGCTTTACCTCCTTAGCAGGGAGAACCTGCCCTTAGCGGCTATCCATCTATGAGTCCTCTCTTCAGTCAAGTTACCCGGGACTATTGTCAGGTTGTTCATGTGGTGTTTTAACTAGGCGGGTGTTCGCGGCGGCAGGGCGAGATCTCGGAGACTCCGTTGGTCTCCGTGGTCCCGTTCAGGGTCACATACAGTAGGTGTATGTGACCCTCTATTTTCCTTTTTTTTGATGAACATTCTATTTTTTTTTATTCCACATCTATTAGATTACAGCGCTGTGGATCTTGTTGGGCACCGACTCGGGGTGCACTCCCTCTGTGATGGGCTGAACAGCCTGTCGCTCTCCCAGGGACAGCCAATGAGACTGCACATTGGCTGTGGAGTTCAAATTGGAGGTGAAAAATACAAGAACTGGACTTTGCAGGAATTTCCTTTCCTATTGTCTGACTTGGCTGCACTTATTGTATTTATTATAATTTCCTGTACAGCAAGGAGGAGGAGGAGACAGTGCAGTGTGCACAGAGAGAAGCAGACACAGTAAAGCAGGGAGTGCAGAGAGAGGGGAAGTCAGAGTGCAAAGAGGAGCAGGAGAGAGTAAGGCTAAGGCCCCGCTCCCAGAGTCAGCGCACCCGCACTGCTGACAGGCGGTGCGCTGAGATACACAGACCGCGATATGCGGTCTGTAGGGAGCGGGAGCCGGAGCGGGAGGTGGGCGGTTTGACAGGGAGGGGGGGCGTGGCTTGAGCGGAGGGACCCGCTACTCTCCCCCCCTCCCTCCACGGACTGCAGGAGGGACCCGCTACTCTCCCCCCCCCTCCCTCCACGGACTGCAGGAGGGACCCGCTACTCTCCCCCCCCCTCCCTCCACGGACTGCAGGAGGGACCCGCTACTCTCCCCCCCCCCCCCTCCCTCCACGGACTGCAGGAGGGACCCGCTACTCTCCCCCCCCTCCCTCCACGGACTGCAGGAGGGACCCGCTACTCTCCCCCCTCTCCCTCCACGGACTGCAGGAGGGACCCGCTACTCTCCCCCCCCCTCCCTCCACGGACTGCAGGAGGGACCCGCTACTCTCCCCCCCCCCCCCCCCCCCTCCCTCCCTCCACAGACTCGGGCTGGAGCACTCATACATACACACACACAGGCAGGCAGGCAGGCACTCACGCACTCATACACACACACGCGCGCACACACATGCAGGCACTCACGCACTCACACACACACACAGACAGAGGCAGGCACTCAGGCACACACATACACATACACACACACACGCACACACACAGACAGGCACGCACGCACTCAGACACACACACAGACAGGCACGCACCTGCTTTCACTCCACACTCCTCCCCGCTCCTGGAAGCCTCTCCTCCTCCCGAAGCCTCCCCTCCCCATTGGCTCACAGCCACACCACGTGACGCGTCAACGCTAGGAAACACCATTCTCTTGTGTCTCCTAGCGGCTGACGCGCCACAGCGTGTAGTCAGCTGTGCCGCCAGGGGGGACCGGGACTGGCTCGCGAGGATTCCCCTGCTGGTGGGGAACTCGCGACATGGCCGCCCGCGCCAACGAGCGCAGCGGGACCGAGGCCTAAGATGGGGAAGAGGGGAGAAGAGACAGCAAGGCATTGAAGGGAGGGGTGAAACAAAGAGTAATGTTTAATTAATAACCGTTCAGATCTCCTAGATCGACGTGTGTTATGCCGGGTACAGCTAGTTTGTATGTGCTACATGATTTGCATTGTTGCCGAGTCAGTGTAAGTAATGTAATATACTTCTACCCCAACAATGCTGAAAACAAAATAGTACCCACAACAAACTTTGTATTTGCAGACTTTAGCCTTTTGAGTGTTATGTGGTAACTTTATTTTTTCATGGTAACAGACACAGTCCATTTGTAAACAACTCTTTCAGGCCCCAGTGTTACATTATTGTAATCTTACACCCCATTCAACTTTGCTGGATTTCTGATATCAATGTGATATTTCTTACATTATCTTAGTAAACAACTTAGGGCTTAGTATCTTACTAATATAGCACATAATATGTACAATATTGTAATATGTACATAATAATACTGATGTAGTACCTTACTAATGTAAGGATTGTCACGGGGGACCAGGACTTTTAACCCATTTATATTTTTCCGGGATCATTCACTAGGCAAAACAAGGTGGTGAAATAAAATGAGGTTTATTCAGGTAAAACCGCGCACACATAATGAAATACAAAATACAGACAGAATACACACTTACTGGGGGGTCTGGGGCTGAAAACTAGCCTCAACTAGGTGCAGGGTGCCTGCTTCAGCAAAGGCTTACCCTGTCTGTTCCACGTCACTGGAACAAGTAACATTATTCCTCAGAACTTGTCCTCAGTTAGACTTCCCTGGCACCTCAATGCCTTGTGCTTTGTTATTGCGAACAAAACACCTGGGAGAACCTGTCGGCGCGTCAATGGACCCAGTTCCAAGGTTGCCTGTAAGTCGAAGTCTGAGAGAGAGCTCTGATTGGGGCAGTTCCTTACATAGACTTCGGTGTCCCATGTCTAACATGGAACAGGGACTAGCGGCCAATCAGAGCGGGGGCTCCTCTCGATGCTGATGTCAGAGGAGGGGGCGTGCCAAGCCAGCTTGTAAAACCGGTTGGGCGGGGAATATGAATTAGCAAATGGGAAACGCGCCCATAAGCAGCAACTTCCCCCAGCTAATTCATATACCACCCGCTGGGCAGGCCCCACCTGGTCTGGCAGTTACTAAGGGGCCCCAGTGGTGCGCCCCCTGTTCTTTGGTCCTCCTTTGAACTTCAATGTCTATGCAGACATCCTGGCACCTATGTAAATGCCCAGGCTGACTGCATATACATTTATACATCTACTATATATTTGTGAAAGCACTGTATGTCTGCGTCCCTAGCGGCAATCTCATTGGTCCCTTGGCCCGCCCTCCCCCGCACACCTCTCATTGGCCTGAGGCGGAGTGACGGGCCAAAGGACACATCACACACACACACACACACACACACACACACACTATTATTACCCCTTCAGCGCCCCCCCCCCACCCACCCAGTGTCAGCGGCCGTGCGAGACCCCCCCCTATATCTCCCACCTCTCCCCCCCACACATATACATGCCCCCCCCTCCCCGGCGCTACAACTCACCCCTTCCCCGGCGGGGGAACAGCCAGTGGCCAGGCAGGCTGCCTCGCGGCGCCGAGTACCCAAGATGGTGGCGCCCGGGACACAGCGGGGGAGCGAGTGCCCGGGACACAGCGGGGGAGCGGCCACAACAGGCTGCCTCCCGCCTCAGATCCACGTGGGACCTGCCGGACGGGTGAGTGAGCGGCCTTCACCTCCCTTCCACCCGCCTTCACCCCCCCTCCATACCCCCCTTCACCTCCCCTCCACCCCCCCCCCCCCCGGTGTCAGTGTCTCCCCAATATCCCCCCCCCCCCCCCGGCGCCGCTACAGTCAGCGGGGGAGCGAGCGAGCGCCCGGGACACAGCGGGGGAGCGGCCACAACACGCTGCCTCCCGCCTCAGATCCACGTGGGAGCTGCCGGAGGGGTGAGGGAGCGGCCTTCACCTACCCTCACCCACCCCTCACCCCCGTTCACCTCACCTCACCCACCCCTCACCCCCGTTCACCTCCCCTCACCCCCTTTCACCTCCCCTCACCCCCTTTCACCTCTCCTCACTCCACTTCTCCTCCCTTCCACCCCCCTCACCTCCCCTCCACCTCCCCATTTACCTCCCCCCCTTCACCTCCCCTCCACCCCCCCTTCACCTCCCCTCCACCCCCCCCCTCTTCCCCTCCACCCCCCCCCTCTTCCCCTCCACCCCCCCCCCCCCTCTTCACCTCCACTCCACCCCACTCTTCACCTCCCCATTCACCTCCCCCCCCTTCACCTCCCCTCCACCCCCCCCTTCACCTCCCCTCCACCCCCTCCCCTCCACCCCCCCCTCTTCACCTCCCTTCCACCCCCCCCTTCACCTCCCTTCCACCCCCCCTTCACCTCCCCTCCACCCCCCCACCCTTCGTCTCCCCTCCGCCCCCCCTTCGCCTCCCCCACCCCTTCCCACCGCCTCCCCCCCTTCCCACCGCCTCCCCCCCCTTCCCACCGCCTCCCCTCCCTTCCCACCGCCTCCCCTCCACCTTCCCACCGCCTCCCCCCCCTTCCCACCGCCTCCCCCCCCTTCCCACCGCCCCCCCCCTTCCCACCGCCTCCCCCCCCTTCCCACCGCCTCCCCTCCACCTTCCCACCGCCTCCCCCCCCTTCCCACCGCCTCCCCCCCCTTCCCACCACCTCCCCCCCCTTCCCACCGCCTCCCCCCCCTTCCCACCGCCTCCCCCCCCCCCTTCCCACCGCTTCCCACGCCTCCCCTCCCCCTTCCCACCGCCTCCCCCCCCTTCCCACCTCCTTCCCACCCCCCCTTCCCACCGCCTCCCAGCCCCTCTTCCCACCGCCTCCCAGCCCCTCTTCCCACCGCCTCCCCCCACCCCTTCCCACCGCCTCCCCCCCCCTTCCCACCGCCTCCCACCCCCTTCCCACCGCCTCCCCCCCCCTTCCCACCGCCCCCCCCCCTTCCCACCGCCCCCCCCCCTTCCCACCGCCTCCCCCCCCTTCCCACCGCCTCCCCCCCTTCCCACCGCCTCCCCTCCCCCTTCCCACCGCCTCCCCTCCCCCCTTCCCACCGCCGCCCCTTCCCACCGCCGCCCCTTCCCACCGCCTCCCCTCCCCCCTTCCCACCGCCTCCCCTCCCCCCTTCCCACCGCCTCCCCTCCCCCTTCCCACCGCCTCCCCTCCCCCTTCCCACCGCCTCCCCTCCCCCCTTCCCACCGCCCCCCCCTCCCCCCTTCCCACCGCCCCCCCCCTCCCCCCTTCCCACCGCCCCCCCCCTCCCCCCTTCCCACCGCCCCCCCCCCTCCCCCCTTCCCACCACCCCCCCCTTCCCACCGCCTCCCCCCCCTTCCCACCGCCTCCCAGCCCCCCTTCCCACCGCCTCCCCCCACCGCCTCCCCCCCCTTCCCACCGCCTTCCCCCCCTTCCCACCGCCTCCCCCCCCCTTCCCACCGCCTCCCCCCCCTTCCCACCGCCTCCCCCCCCTTCCCACCGCCTCCCCCCCCTTCCCACCGCCTCCCCTCCCCCTTCCCACCGCCTCCCCTCCCCCCTTCCCACCGCCTTTCCCCCTTCCCACCGCCTCCCCCACCCTTCCCACCGCCTCCCCCCCCTTCCCACCGCCTCCCAGCCCCCCTTCCCACCGCCTCCCCCCACCGCCTCCCCCCCCTTCCCACCGCCTTCCCCCCCTTCCCACCGCCTCCCCCCCTTCCCACCGCCTCCCCTCCCCCTTCCCACCGCCTCCCCTCCCCCTTCCCACCGCCTCCCCTCCCCCTTCCCACCGCCTTTCCCCCTTCCCCCCCTTCCCACCGCCTCCTAGCCCCCCTTCCCGCCGCCTCCCCCCCTTCCCACCGCCTCCCCCCCCTTCCCACCGCCTTTCCCCCCTTCCCACCGCCTTTCCCCCTTCCCCCCCTTCCCACCGCCTCCCCCACCCTTCCCACCGCCTCCCCCCCCTTCCCACCGCCTCCCAGCCCCCCTTCCCACCGCCTCCCCCCCCTTCCCACCGCCTCCCCCCCCCTTCCCACCGCCTCCCCTCCCCCTTCCACCCACCTTCCCCCTCCTCCCCTTTCCCCTCCTCCCCCTTCCCACCACATCCCCCCTTCTCCCCCTTCCCACCACCTCCCCCCTTCTCCCCCTCCGCTCCCACCCCCTCCCCTCCACCCCTTTTCCCCCTCCACCCCTTTTTCCCCTCCACCCCTTTCCCCTCCCACCCCCTCCCACACTTCCACCCCTTCCCCCCTCTCCTCTAACCCTTCCCCCCCTCCTCTAACCCTTCCCCCCTCTAACCCTTCCCCCCCTCTAACCCTTCCCCCCTCCTCCACCCCTTGCCCCCCTCCTCCACCCCTTGCCCCCCTCCTCCACCCCTTGCCCCCCTCCACCACTCCCTCCTCCCCTTCCCGCCGCCCTTCGCCTTCCTGCCCGCCTTACCGCCTCCCCACCCCCCGCCTCTGCCTTTCACCTGCCCTTACTCCGGCCGCCTCTGCCTTTCACCCACCGCCTCACAGCCGCTGCACGCACTCAACAGACACCCGCCACACTCGACACATACCTGCCGCCACACACACCTGCTGCCTCCCGCCCCTACACACCGACATCACTGACCATCTGCCTCACACCCTAGCAGGACCCCCACTCACAGACAGCACTCACAACCCACGCGCCACCCGCCGCCTCACACCCTAGCAGGACCCCCACTCACAGACAGCACTCACAACCCACACGCCACCCGCCGCCTCACACCCTAGCAGGACCCCCACTCACAGACAGCACTCACAACCCACGCGCCACCCGCCGACTCACACCCTAGCAGGACCCCCACTCACAGACAGCACTCACAACCCACGCGCCACCCACCGCCTCACACCCTAGCAGGACCCACACTCACAGACAGCACTCACAACCCACGCACCACCCGCCGCCTCACACCCTAGCAGGACCCCCACTCGCAGACAGCACTCACAACCCACGCGCCACCTGCCGCCTCACACACGCTCACACCCTAGCAGGACACACGCCTCACATTTTTACATCACTTATGGCACCAAAATATACATTGTACTGTGGTGTGGTTACAATAAACCATTTTTATACAACGTCGTATTACATTTTATTCCATCTTTCTTTTCAATATTATTATCCAACCTTTCCAACAAATAGTCACCTATTGTTCCACCATTTATAAATAATACTACCTATTACGCATTTACATCCCGGGCAACGCCGGGTCTCTCAGCTAGTACATTATAAAACATACTTTAATAAAGTATAGACCTTGGGGAACCCTATACCCGTGAGGGAAATGGATCTGGGATACCTGGGTTTGAAAACCAAGATTCTGGGGGACACTGGAGAGACCCGATGTAATTCACCCCATGTACCCATGAATCATACCTGCACGTTGGGGAGAATTACTGGACCTCCGCTAACTTTGTCCCCCGAACTCCTACAAACAAAAGGAATATAGTTTGACCCAGATATCCCACATAAAACTTACACTCCCGAAGTTTCATGTTTCTGGGACAAGGGGAACAGGTAAAGCCCACAAACACGTCAGGTTTTTGCTATACTCTACATGGGACTTCCATAACCCTCCCCATCTTCATCTACAGACGGGTACCCACAAATCATACACAATTTGCGGGTAACATAACAGTACTACCAGCGACTCCGGTCAGCAACATTTAATAATACACTTTTTAACCCGAGTTGCTCCCCAATATCCACCCTTACACTCCCGTTCCCAAAGACCCTGGCCTGCAACTATTTCCTAACAGGGATCCGATCTACACCCGGCATGTATACAGGAGAATACATTAGGGCGCGCAACTAGACCCAAGAGCTGACACTTCAGCACTTGACATACGGTTTCTAGAGGCAGCTAATGAAGGCCGGTTACTCCCTACCGTCACAAGGATACATTGTAGCTGCTGAGTTACACTGACTGAAGGATTGATTGAAACCCGAAAGAGCAGCCATGTTAGGCACACAATAAGCTCTCGCTCAGAACGCGATGCGACGTGCTGGCGCACGTTCCCCACTCTCTCGCTGTGTTCTGTGGGAGTTTTCAAACAGAAAACGACCCCCGGCGGCAAAGTACAGCGGCTGCAACTCAAGCTTTCAACTGAAGTTGGAATTTCAAGCGGCAGCCGCGTCACGTGTACTTCTCCAGCCAATCACAAACACCTTTTTTTTAAAGTTACGCCCCCCAATCGCGTCATTCTGCCTGCTCGGGATGTTCACACGTCGTGTAGCAGGCCATGTTAGAGACGAGCTCTGTATCTGTGCTCAGAGAAAATGCACGTATCACTTAGTCCAGTAATAAATCCAATAATTCATATCGCTTTCCTCACCAATACAGGCAATAATCCTATAGTGACTTGCTGGCAGATGCAGTCAAATAATACTCCTATAATGGGGAGGTGTAAGGGAAATACAACATAGGTTGGCCACACTGCCCAAAATAAATGAACAGTGGGCCCCCAGGCTAGTAATCCCAAGCATGATAACACTCCCCTGGAGCTAGACTAGATAACATCCATGGAAGAAAAATAATAGTGTACTCACACTTGGCAATGTTGCCAGAAGTCCTGTGTTTAGCGTGCAACTGCAAGAGAGATACTGAAGGGTGTATCCCTGGAGGGGACGTGCAGGCAGTGCACTGCTTGGAGGTGCATATAGAAAAAAAGATGTGACGGTGGCTGGATCAGGTGCAATAAAAATAAGCTTCTTTACATCGTGTAGTAGCCTGTTTGATCGAGGCCTAAGGATTTTGACAGATTTGATAACAGGAGCAGCAAACGATTGCCAGTTTAGGTAAGAATGTAGAATTATACATGGTCACATGACTACTTCCTGCTTTTACAGACAAAAAAAGGTTGTAAACCACTGGCCTACTCTAGGCACTACAGTGAGAAAAATAAATGCATGGATTATTTTAGTGCTATTAGAGGGAGATTTATCAAGGAAAAATTGGAGAAAAACGTGTAAAAATAAATAAATAAATAATTTTCGTCTTCCACCTTTTTGCATCAATGTACTTTGCTCCAATTTTAGCCCAGTTTGCAATTCTAGGAG
Source organism: Ascaphus truei (assembly GCF_040206685.1). Lineage (NCBI taxonomy): Eukaryota > Metazoa > Chordata > Amphibia > Anura > Ascaphidae > Ascaphus > Ascaphus truei. The sequence goes on from NC_134486.1 coordinate 66,760,552, forward strand.
TGTCTGTAGCACATATTGCAATGGGGTGTATCAAATTGTGAGCCCATGTTGCTCTATTCTTGTATTTGCACCATAAAAATCGTTTGGACATAGATGGCGTCTCTCCTTACCTCGCCATCTCCAACTGATGTAAGAATCCTGACTGATAAGCTAACAGTGCCAAAGCCAGAAAGAGCCAAAACACCCCTTTCTTTATGCTGATAGTTCTTTATGCTGATCTTCATTGCCCCGTTGGTGGTGTGCATTTTGCCTGTGACAAAGCCCAAAGGGTTTGCATGTATTTCTAAAAGACAAATGTTTCTTTTTTGAGTAATTCATTCTTGTTTTGAAGGTTTTCACAGTTGAAGAAATGATGCCTCACACCCAGCACTTGAAAGGAGCGCACAGTAAAAACCTTTTTTTAAAAGACAAGAAGAAGGGGGGCTTCTGGCTTCTGAGTGTCCTCCACGACCGAGAAGTGAATCTGAAAGACCTTGCCAAGAAGCTGAACCTTGGGAGCGGAAACCTCCGGTTTGCAGATGAAGCGGCGATGCTGGAGAAACTGAAAGTGGGCAAGGGCTGTGCTACGCCACTAGCCTTGTTCTGTGACAAAGGAGAGGTGACGTTTGTACTGGATGCCAAGTTTTTGGAAGGCGGCCATGAACGGGTTTATTTCCATCCAATGACAAACTCTGCCACCATGGGTCTAACACCAGATGAATTTCTTACCTTTGTGAAGAAAACGGGACATGACCCTATAATAATGCATTTTGATGACTAAATCCAGTTACACATTGTAATAGACTAATAAATAACAATGTTGTAAGTTAAAGGAACAATTAATTTGGAGGCTTTTTGTCTGCATGTACTGTAACTGAGGAGGCTTTTTAGGCAAATAAAGAAAATGCTGATCCTTTATTTTGGCCATCACATCGGCTCAGAACATGGACTAGCTGATGTGGGCAACACGAGGTTGATTTAATAATCTCTTGTGGTGCAATAGAGAACGTATCTGGGTTATAAAATGTCATTTTTTTCATTGTGATATGGGGATTCCGGTTCTAGGTTTTAACTGAAGAACACAGACTGATCATGTTGCACTTCTGGTTAAAACATATACAAACGGATAAAGAAGCATACTTTTCTACGGAATTAGACCCTCTGTAGCAGCTGAGCCACAGATAGGACACACAAGCAACACAAGGGTAGTTCAGAAACAGAAATAAAAAGTAAAACGATAAACACCAAATTTAATTGCCACAATTTTGTGCCGTTATTAACAGTGATGAACACAGATTTTTTTTTAAATTAAAATAAACAAAACCATAACCCCTAGTGATAGATCACATCTGCCTCGTGCAGCCATTGCTAAGACTCCCGTCACAAACTGGGCCTGCTGCCCTAGTTTTTGATCTCCCCATCAATGTTTTGAATTAAATATAGATGCCAGGATTAAAACGGATGTATTGAATGACTTTTTATGCTGTCAGCTATGTGCTGAAGCAGGGACTGAATGAGCCACCTCTGCTGAAGCTATGCTGAAAACCTGACCTGTTGGGGTGGCTTGAGGACTGGAGTTAAGCACCCCTGACCGAACACAATACAATTTTCAGGTAACTTTGATCAGTTCCTGTTTAATCAAATATGCCTCTTAAAAAAAAAAAAAAACCCCGATTTATCTAGTCTTAAAAAAACAGCACTTGATTAAATGATCATATTAATGACAATATATGAGCAACAACCTACCCTGATTTCCTCCCCCCCCCCCCCTGTTTCCAACTGTTAGACTAATGCAGCACGAAACAGGTCAAGCAAAATGGATTGGAAGTTAACAGTTTTAGGTGAGGAGTTACAAAGTCTGTTCTAATGGATATGGAGGACATCCTGCACTTTACTCTTTTACAGGATAGAAGATGGACATCTAGGGAGTTACTTACTAAAGCCGGACAGTTGAAAAGAAGGTCAAGACCAATGCAAAAAACCGTATTGATCAAAGGAATTCAAGTGAAAGCATCTTTGCTGAATGTGGTGCACTGGTTTTGCCTCAGTGTTGCACGCTGGCGACCTTTAGTAAATTACCCCATTAAGCATGGGATGGTATCAAAACAAAGGATACTTGTGCAAAATAAATGCACCTTTTAAAGGGCCTAATTCTTAATACTTTCTTTCCAAAGAACATATCAAGACTGATTGTCTGTTATCTGCTAAATTGTTCTAATTTTTTTTTTACCCTTTTACCAAATAATTTAATATCTTATCACTATACTCCCACAAAGTCAAAGCACAAACATTTCTAAAAAATACTATTTATGCACATAAAGCATATGTTTTAGGAAAATGTTTTCACCCAGCCCAGAGGCAATCCAAGCAATACCCTACATGTGTTTCTTTTTATTTTTTTAATAAATTTGTTCTGTAGTATTGGATACTTACTGAATTTTTTTTTTTTAAATTCAACTCATTTCATTTTGAATTCGCTTATAGTTCCGGCAACACAACGTCGCGTCAAAACAAATGCATTGAATCTGTCGCATGCGCTTATAGTAGGCGCGACGGAGTGACCTAAATCTCTGTAATCAGTAGAATTTGATTTTTACAGCGACGGTCTCACCATGTGACAGGCTATAAACCAATCATATAGCTTCTGATGCAGGGAGAGGGGGGATGTGTATGTGAGTACAGGGAGAGGGGGGATGTTTGTTGTGTATGTGAGTGCAGGGAGAGGAGGGATGTGTGTGATTGTGTGTGTGTGTCTGTCAAGTGAAACACTATATTAACAACTTTAAAATAGTAAATTATCCTGTAATTTAAAGTAAAGTAAATTCAGCATACAAACAGAAATTACAACTCCTCTCCGTTTCAGCCTTCCCCATTGCCTGACGTCACTCCCCTTGTAGCAAGAGATGTCTCCAAAACTCAAATTACAACTTTCGCAAGGGCTACGGAGACGGGTGACGTCAGCCGTAGCCGTAGCTGGCACTATAAGCACAGCCATATCCCACCTCCCCAGCAGTGCATGGTATTTGCAACACTTTCCTGTTTGTGATAATTTGTTGCCAATATTCCCGGCAGTTTGAGCTGTAAACTAACAATAGATTATGTTACCTTAGTAATATAAGAATACATTGTAGCTGCTGGGTTACAACGATTGAAGGATTGATTGAAACTGAAAGGCAGCCATTTAGTGAACCCTGGGAAGCAGGATCTTTGCTGGTCGATCACAGGAGAACAGATCGATCTGCAGCTAAGGTAATTCGTTTTCAATAAAGGTAATCAAATGCTGTGTATATTAAAACCATTTTTTAAAGTGCCGTTTGGATTGCCTCTAAGGTAATCTCAGAAGTTTAATACGGTGTTGGTACATTTCACTGTTGGTGGAGAGAGGATGACCTAGAACCAAGCTAAACAAATGGCCGTAATGCTTAAGTGGTTTAATACGGGCAATTAATTAAAAAAATCAGACGTATAAAGTTTGAACACATGGGAAGATTATGATTTTCTCTGTTCCCTTTTATGGTCACGGTTTATTAGGACTTGCACAATGCTCCTCTCTTCCTTCCACCTCCTCACGCTGGGTCATCTCAGAGGGATTGGTCGGGACAGGGTGGAGAAAACTCCAGAATGACACACCCCACCAGATAATATCCAGGTTAAAAAGAAAAATACTTCATTTACAAAAACAACAAATATTTGCTTTAAGTTGTAGAGTTCCACACTCATATTTTAGGTTCCACCCTTGCTTTCTGCCCGACTTCGTGCCCCACCATTAATGTAAGGATCGCGGCCTTGTCACCTGGTGGAGAATGTCTGACATCAGGGCCATGCTCACCCCAGAGCACCTCTGTGATCAGTGGCAATAGGGAGCACGAAACGTGGTAACATTTCCATAAGGATACATTAAGCTTTTTTACACTGCACCACCTGCTAGAACATATTTGTTCAGCAAACCTCTAATCAATAAATCTTATTGCCTACTCATCAGACATCGGGGGGAACACATGCTTAATAAGGCCCAAAAATGCACCTCTGTGTGTGCAGACAGCATGGGTGGTATAGCTGTCAATTACTGCAGGAGATTCCAAAGTCATGCTCCTCAATGCCTTGCCACTGTGGATGCAAAGCATTGTGGGTAGCAACATTGGAATCTCCTGCTGTAAGTGACAGCTATACGCAGTTTGGGGCCTTACTAAGTGTGCAGTCCCCACACAGGCTCAGGACCCCACTGTACTGCCTGGGACCTGCCAGTACATATTTTTGGGGACTAACTCCTCTGAGACACCTCAAAAACCCCTAGGGGTTTGTAAAAAAAAAAAAAAATGGCGGGGAAAATGAAGTATTTTAATTAATCTGGTGCTTCAGGGGTTAATATGGTTATAGTTTGTCTTAAAAATACAAGAAATTGTGTTTATGACAGGTCAAGACCCTTCCTGTGTCTGCTGATCTACAATGAGGGCTTAATTGGGGAACCTATCACTAATGACCCAATAAAAGTAAAATGTGTGTAGTTTAGAAGGCTTTCAACAATAGCCTGATCCTGGGCTGTCAGCCTCAAAGAATTTTTTTTTGAATGATCACTTGTGCATCACAGACAAAGGTGCCAAACAAGTCACCACTTAGTTGGAGGATTTTATTAAAAATGAGGATATCATGTGATGACACCTATTCTGAATAATAACAGGTACATATTTGTCACTGTTGCAATAAGACAAATCATATCATACCACACACTGCAGGGGTAAGAGGTGCCAAAGACATATCTGTTTCTCATGCAAAAACACGTTAGACTGTCAAAAATTATATGCAGGCGTGTATGTGAAGTAGTGTACTTCCATTAAAATGTATATTTTAATTCATTCATTAATCACCCATTTAGTGCTAGAGTGCTATCAAATTGGGGTCCTTGTCCTCTACAGTTGTGTATGTATTAGAAAAATTATGTTATGAGGCATTTTATATATTCAGTTAAGAGTTTAAACGCCAAAAGGGGAATTCTCCCTCTCCCCTTTAAACGCCAAAAGGGGAATTTTATTTGACCCTGATTCACAAGTGTGTTTAGAAGTGACTGATGGCATGCACTACATACATTAACAAAAATAGCTGCAACATAAAATAATGTATTTTGTAAATGTTTGCTGAAGGTAAAACCTAAAATCACAGTGTACAGGACAACTTCGACTTTCAGACATCTTGGAACACATTGATCTATTGTAAGCAGCAAGGGGAAAGTAGTGAAGTCATTGGCAGCCTTCTTGTAGTATTATAGACTTTGGAGACCTGTGGAAGAAAAAAAGGTAGGTCACAGTTTTGATAAAGGAGACCATTATATGTGGTCTTCTTAATCAATATATGCATAGAAACGTGTTGGCTGTATCTTTACAGCAGCAAATGTAATTGGACTTCTGTGTGCACAGGTTCCCTAGATAGTAGCATTTTGCTTAATCTTGTTAAAAAAAATCCAACATGGCCACTGGAGTCACTTAAAGTCACACTATCTTTACCAGATGATAATGCGACTTTCTATTAACTGGCAAAGATAGGCCAATCCCCACAATCACATTGTTTTTCCTGGTCACGAAATGAAGGGGGGGGGGGGGGGGCAGGGGGGAGAACAATTCTAATATCTTGGGAACCAATTCATTTAGAACTAGCTGCATGGAGTGATGCGTCAAAGCTTGATTCCCACTTAGCAGAGGTCAAAACATAACTTGATACTGTAAATTAAACAAAAATCTATGCTTTTCATTTTAGAAAAATGATTGACAGAGTAGTGTTGCCAGGTGTCAAGAATTGAAATCGAACCGTCCTCAACTTGGACACTGTCCAGTAACAAATGAGCAGTAATACTGGACATGTATGTGGTCGGTATTACCTTTCTGGACATAGTGACCTTGGGGGATCGTGAGATTTGTCCCGAGCAGGGCTGTTGCTAGGGTGCTGGGCAGCTTCCTCCATCCTGATTGACTGGCGCTGGGTAATGCAGCCAATCATGTCTCTGTAAAAGTGCTACGTAAAAAAACTAGCAGCGCTATACAATAACATGCTAAAAAAAATAAAAAATCAGGAGGAGGTGTCAGGAGCGTGGGGGTGAGGCCAAAAACAAGCGGAAACAGCATGGAGGGGAGAGCAGAGAGAGGTGTGTGTGTTTTGAGCGAATCACACCTTTCGTCATTGTGTCCAGTTTTTTTGGAGAAGCCACCTGGGAACCCTGAATGGCAATGCCATTGTAAATCATTTGTGTACTACAAGTCCCCATACTGCTACAATGGAGTTAAATAGCTTAAACATATCTTGGCAGGTGGATGTGTCCCCAACTTCTGCGTGTCTGGACAATCAACCGTTATAACATTCCCTGTCTTTTTAAAATCTTAGTCTTGAGAACAGCTGCAAAGTCTCATGTAATTCAACACAGAGCGCTGTGGTTATTGATAGCAGAGCAGATGTTTTTCTCCCACATGGGCTAGATAAGGAGTTTGGGCAGATACAATCTTCATGGAGCAGACACAGAGGCGCACTATTTTATTATTACAATGTGTAGGAGGGACATGCCAATGTTATACTTATTTATTTATAAAATGTTTTACCAGGAAGTAATACATTGAGAATTACCGCTCGTTTTCAAGTATGTCCTGGGAAGCTAGGATAATCCATGGTTACATTAAATGAGCAGTGTTACGTATTATATTTCAAGACGTTGCATGCACAGTTAAAAGATCACATGTTTTGGGCGTATGTAACAGTTACAGACAAGATTATAATGTGAGACAGCTGAAGTCTTGAAAGAATTTAGACCGGTGGCGACTTTGAGAGTCTCTTTCAATACATTTTCATTCAGTTCCCAATTTTGTTGACTGGGAAAGTTTTGAAAAGAAAAGAAAAGTTGTGTTGTACCCAACACCCTATATAAAATCCTCTCAAAACCCTGCAAGTGTTTGTAATAGTGAGATTTCATGTCCCCCCCCCATGTTTTTTTTAATTTTTTTTTTAAATATTTTGCTTTTTCAGTGGATATTTTATCGATACCATTTACAACATACTGAACATTTGGAATGATTACGTATAATACTCTTCAATTATTTATTTCATAAAATATCTGTACCATTGTGTTTTGTAATGACAATAAACAATTATCTAAGTAATGCGTGGGAAAATTTTGGCCCATTGCCTTAATACAGGCATACCCCGCATTAACGTACGCAATGGGACCGGAGCATGTATGTAAAGCGAAAATGTACCTAAAGTGAAGCACTACCCTTTTCCCACTTATCGATGCATGTGCTGTAATGCAATCGTTATATACGTGCATAACTAATGTAAATAACACATTTGTAACATGCTCTATAGTCTCCCCGCTTGCGCACAGCTTTGGTACAGGTAGGGAGCCGGTATTGCTGTTCAGGACGTGCAGACAGGCGCATGCGTGAGCTGCCGTTTGCCTATTGGGCGACATGTACTTACTCGCGATTGTACTTAAAGTGAGTGTCCTTAAAGCGGGGTATGCCTGTAATGCTAAGAAAAGGGCCAGATACAGAATTTAATCAATCCTGTATGAGTTGTGCATCACTCAACACCGCCCACACAGGGCAAAAAAAAAGCAACAATACATCTTTGTACAAACCCCCCCCAATCTCACATTGGGTCTCCTAGGGGAAATACTGCTCTGGTTACCTGGGTGTGAGTGGTGCGTACCTGTTGGCAACAGGGGGCACTGAGTCTCCCGCATGATGGTATAGGGGACAAACAGTACAGGCTTTTGGGGTGAACACTGAATTCTACCCTCTGGAACCTCTGCATGAGAAACTCTCTCCAGCTTCTCCGTGATAGATTCCAGTCTCAGGCGAGAAGTATAGTGAATCAGCAAAATACTTCATTACACCGACACATGGCCGACTGCCCATCTTACAGCAGGGTGCTTAGCAGCACATCAGCAAGCCGTCATCAAAGGATGTCCCTGGACAAACACGCCTAGTTAGGGCCCTAGAAGCTGTCCGTGCTCTTCCCTTACACCCTGGTAGAGTAAGGGGAATAGCCTCCCACCTCTCCCAGAGGGAGGGCCTCAAGCCTGCCAGAGCCCTGACAGCTTGGCTGGGTAGACTATCTTCTATCAAGAGGGGAGAGGAACTCGCTAAACCAGGAAATGCAGTTCATTTAGTACAGATCCAGTAAGACCCACCCCAGTGCCTCTGATTGGACATAAAGCACGAGTGCCTACCTTCTCTGACTCACTGAACTGCAGTGAGTGGGGGAAAACCCATAATTACTCCTGGCAAACCTGCCCTTACCAGGTATTACTGCACAGGAGGAGGACAGAATAATAGCCCAAACCTAACAGGGCTACACATTTTTTACACATTAAGCACCAATTAGATTGCATACTGTTTTTCTTGGATTAAACTGGTCAAGGAGCTGCATTGTGGGTGAGAACTTCACTGTTGCTTCTCATGGGTGCTTAAGTTGTCTAGCATTTATTATATTGTACTCCGCTTTCATAAACCTCTACCATGACACAGACAACATTGTAACAACTGTACATGCTATATACTGTAAGTGCATGCAGGGCTGCAGACAGATTTCCTGGGGCCCAGGCCTACAGTTCTGACTGGGATCCCCCCCGTCGGCAGTGTTGCAAGCCCCATTTCACACCTCGCGAGCCCCCTCTATTTCCCTCCCTCTTCCCATGTATTTCTCTCCCCTCCGTATCACCTCACTCCCTCCTCCATCAATTAGCCCACTCTAACTCAATCCCTGCCCTCCCACCTCACATGTATTTCTCTCCCCTGCGTCTCCCTCTTTTTCTCACTCACCCCCCCCACATCAATTATCTCTCTCACTCAATCCCCCTCCTTACTCATTCCCTCCCCTCTCACACAATCCCACCCACAAAATATATTTATTATTTATATATATATTTTTTTGTATGTACAGTATTTGGGAGTGGGAAGTTTTTGTATTGTGGTGGGATTTTTTGGTATATATTTTGTGGGTGGTGTATGTATATATGTATATATATATATATATATATATATATATATATATATATATATATATATATATATATATATATATATATATACACAATACCGTACTTTTTTTTTTTTTTTTTTGGAAAACCAAATACCATACATATAAACTTACCTTGGGGCTGGTCACAGGTGTCAGGCCTCTGACCGGGCCCTGTGGCTGTGAGGGGCCCGGTGGCCTGACAAAAGCAGTTGGGCCTGACTTCTTACCGGTGGGCCCCCGGCTCTTCCCCAGCTGCCGGCCTCTCCCTCACTCTGTCCCATGCCAAGCTAAAGGAGCGCACCGTCCTCTATGACATACGTCAGCATGCGCCGGAAGTAGGCTGGGCTGAATTTCCGGCGCGCACCGGCGTGAGGGAGGCCTGGTGACGCGCTGATGTCAAGCGTGGGACAGAGTGAGGGAGAGGCCCGCATCTGGGGAGGGCCGGGTGGCCACGAGAGGTCGGGTCCAACTGCTTTGTCTGGCCACCCGGCCCCCCTCAGCCACCGGGCCCAGACACTTGTCCCTGCTGCCCCCCCCCCGCCCCTGTTGGCACCCTGAGTGTATGCAGTACATTCCGCAGGCACCAAAGGTTTGATCATGTCAAAGGTGCTTTTGATCCCCATGAATATCTGGAGTATAAAAGTGAAATAAATAATTTGGGAGACATTGTCAACAAAAGTTTTTATTGTTTAGCTTATTCAACACGGAAATTAAAAGTAAGTTTAATTTTGTGCATTGATGTCCAACCTTTCACAACAAACCTGGTTATTGTCAGTGTTCCTTACTGCCACTCAAAATAGAATTGTCAATGATATTTGACATGAGACATAATAGACCATTAGAGATCATTTTCTGGGGGGGGGGAGGGGGAGGGGGAATAAATTAAATAACGTTAACAGTTTGTATACAGCGCCTTTAAATTCAAAAGCACTTTCAGTCATACTACAGTGGCATTCACACAGGCACCTTTTGTCAGCTCATTTCTGATGTATTTCTAAAGGGTTAATAATGATAGAAGAATGGTAGGGTATCGCCCACTATAGAAAGTGTGTAGAAATTTGACCTGCGCAAGATTAAGCAGTATGTATCAATGCTGGTATTACATTCATAAATTGATGAACATACTTTTAAAACCTTAGCTCCTTGTCTCTTTTATATACTGTACTAATTTTTATAGCACATTATTGAAATTCCCTAAGGTCAAGAGCTAATGAAGTCCCCTAATAATATGTTTGTGAAAAAACTACCATTCTTGTTGTAGCCAGAAGACTGGAAGTGTGGATATTACACTGACATATTGAATGTCTCATCATATTTATTGGTATCCAATTGTATTTGCATGGCTGTCTGCTTGCTTGGAAAGTAGACAACACAATACAGATTGTATGGACTGATATGAACTGTTATAAACTGCATTTTTAACATGGAACATTTGGTTATCCCAAAGGACTTCATCCAAATTACTTGAATCTAGCCCAAAGCTATGCTTTGTCGTCTTTGTAATAAAATACCACTCCTGGCAGTGCGTCCCATAACTAACCTACCTGCAACAGATTCTGGTGCTAATGCACCAATAACAAAGTCCTGCATGTGGCAATTCATTTCTTTACTGATTCCATTGACTTCCTCTATTCTTCACTTTGCTCCTCCCCAAGGGTGAACCCCAATTTAGTCAATCCATGTCTGTATTTACCCCAGTCTAGAGAGAGCATTATACCAGTTAACGTGATATCAATGTCCAAGATACTTATTGACCATTTTTTTGCACACCTTTATTTTTTTAATCATTCTACAGTGTTGTAGGTAAACTGCTCCAATTTTAATTCCTATACAAACCTGTTACCTGTTCAAATACTCCGGTCACCTGTACCTTTACTAGTTTCCATCTGCTGGGTCTGTTAATCCAATCAAACAACTTCAACATTAGCAAAGAAGCAGCATGATGGGTCCCCATAGAGTTTACACTTAGGTACAGATAAAGCTCCATTAAGTAAGTTAACGTGACAACCTAAGTTAATGTCACATTATGCCTTAATGTGTATCTCTGCGTAATGTTACATCCTGTTGGCGTGTGGAAAGGGCACTGCGCATTACTATAACGGACGTAAGTAAATTTTATTATCTCCAATAGAGGCGTTCGCCCTAAATACCTATCCGCAAAAGGTCCAAGTAAGGTTAACACAAGGATTTAACATGGCGTAAGGAGAGAGGGGAAGAGAAAGTGCCCAGTGACATATACCTTCCCAAACTCTCCTTTCTATAATGCTGATGATTGAAATTTCCATATTTCCCAGGTATCTCTCCACGTACTGTACAAAGGAGTGTTTGGGGAGGCATATAGGTATCGCTCTCTCTCCTAACATGACATTAAGCCAATGCTAATAAGATATACAACAGCCATTGTTTTTGCATACAATTATCTTTGTGTATATGTGTAACACATGTTCCCCCCCCAATCTCATATAGGGACCATTACTGGAAACTCTACCTGTGTTACCAATGTGTGTGGTGCAATACCTGTGGCTCACAGGAGGTCTGAGCCTACGCTGCAGGGAGCCTGGGGTGTACTCTGGAGCGATATTTGTAGCGCCTCCACCTGTGCAGGATTCTAGGGTGTAGAATAACCCCTGACACAGGACCCACATACAGTAACCAATACACAGGTTATAGGTAAAACAGTTTACTATATAGGCATAACAATTATATAACAGTAGTGTCACTTTGCAACACTAAGCCTCGCAGGGCTGTAACCCCACACCATGTTCCCCAACATCGTGCCCCCAGAGTCCCACACCCACCCAAGTGTGAGACAGCGCTGTCCACTAATTTGAGTTGTTGGTTGGTGCACGTGTTGTGGTGATGTACCTTCCGGGTGTGTCCACATCCGGGCGCGCCGAAGCTGTACTTGGATCCCGGATCCAGAAGGGTGATCCACGATGCCTCCTCCTCTACGGTGGGTGGCTCCCGCGTGGAGTGATAGAATGTCTCCCACTCTGCAGATGGTGATCCAGTCTGACCACCAAGAGCCAGGATGTCAACGCTTCCTGGCTGTGTCGCTCACTTAGGCTGGTTCTACAGAAACGTGTCTTTATCCTATGGGCCGGTCCATGCAGCAACCACAAGCTGAGGGGAGCCGGGGCCTAAGGGGGATCTCTGGCCTAGTGCAGGGGCCACTGGCTCCCTGCACATACCTCCTACCCCTATCCTAGAACCGACTAACTAACGTGGTCTGATTGCGTAATATATCCTTGTTCCCCTCGGGAGAATCCTACAGCCCTATTGGCTGCCGTGGGTCAGGTGGTGCCTTCCTAAGGTTCATGGGACTTGTAGTCCTAGTTAAGAGCCTCCTCTGATTGGCTGTTGCTTCGCGCGCTTACTCTGCGCGTGTGCGACTTCCTGCGCATGCGCGGCCAATCTCAACATGGCAGCCGGACTATGGATTCCTATTGTGCATGCGTGACTACACTGCGCATGTGCAGATAACAAAAATGGCGGCCCCCGCTATTCGGATGCGCCGCGGGGCCTCCAGAGCACCCCCTTCACACTGCCCCCACCTGTCTGGCTAGCAGCCGGGTTTGCCGCTGACTCAGATGGCCCCCGTGCCAACCACAGCAGCAGGGGTAAGAAGGGGGTAGGGGTACCAGGGGGACCCTGCTTCATATGCGTTAACCGCAGGAACAATAACATGCGGTACTGATTTTGAAAAGGAGTCCTCAGTTAAGGGAGCTCTTAGTGTGCAACAGTTTAACCTGGAACAGTGCTGCTTGGGGCACTTTCGCACGGAAACTCCCAGTTAAGTCATTGGGCTTTTCGGTGCGCTAGTTCCCTAATAGACACTGTCGCAGATTAATGAATAACCCCCGTAAAGTACAGAAACAACAAATAAATGTATCTATGGCACTGATTCCTTTTTCCGAATTGATGTTTAGTTAAAGTTTTAATGATCTTGGAGAAGATACAGTCCTTGACATTTCACTAGATCACAATATATATTTTTTGTTTTTAAATGTGCACGCCAACAACGGAAAACGGATGAATGTTTAATGAAACATTATTATCTCCAGATGAATTATTTCAACAAGTGATTATTTTTCTTGATGAGAATGATTTGGGAAATACTCTAAGTAGTATGAAGTGTTTATCACTTCTGCTACTGAAAATGTAACAGTAAAATACTCAACAGTCTAAAGTAACAGTATAAAGCAGAGTTTCTAGTACATGCTACGGTGACTGCGACGTTGCGCAGCGCTGTAGCAAGTACATGCACTCTGTCGTGGGTGCCCATAATGGGCGCGACTGTGATGTCACGCGGTCTCTATCGCCGGAAGTCAGGGGATTTTGATTTCCACAGCGATCTCGGCGTGACGTCAGCGGCATGTGAGCGAGTCAGCCAATGAGGGCGAACCGCTCATGGCCACACCCCCCCCCCCCTGGTCGCGATCTCTGGTCTCCTGCACCAGAGTGCAGGAATCGCTGTAGGATGGCGACGTCTGGCGTCACGCGGTCGCGTTGCCGTCGCCCCTACTATAAACTCGGCCTAAGATATCCTTAACTTGTACTTTCCACAACTTGCTAGTGGGATTACTCCTCAGGATAAATATATGGATAAAATGCCCCTGTCCAATCATTCTGAAACATCTGGCACAGTGCTAAAAAAGAAAATGCAACTATGTGCAGCATATGCCCAGTTTGTTTTTTTGGGGGGGGATGTGAAGAGTGATATATATATATATTATTTTCCCAGCTTCTGTTCCAATTATCAATGCAGGATAAACTCACAGGCTGGGTACAGAAACTCTATCTCTGGAAGAAAGTCGCCTAGCCACTCGAGAAAATTAGGTTTTGAAGCTGTGTTTTGTGCTGCCCCGGTTGCTTCCCCAGGCTTGCCCTGTATTTCCCTTGCTTGCCTGGTGTGCCCACCCCCCAGGAAGGTAATGTAACCCTGTGCCGCTGATATGTTCCCTGTGCCTTGTGAGGTTAGAAGCTAAGCTTTTCTCCATGTATGACAACTGTTAAGACACGTGAGAAAAAAACTATTTGAAACTAACTTTGGATCTGCTCTGATTGTTCGCCCGGACTTGCCCTTCACTCCCCATGTTCCCCCAGTGTGTCTCCACATGCCCTAGTGTACAAGGCGTGTTCCAGGCACCGCTATTAGCTCCCCTTGCTTGTACTGTGTGTCCCATGCTTGTACTGTGTGTCCCATGCTTGTACTGTGTCCCATGCTTGTACTGTGTGTCCCATGCTTGTACTGTGTGTCCCATGCTTGTACTGTGTGTCCCATGCTTGTACTGTGTGTCCCATGCTTGTACTGTGTGTCCCATGCTTATACTGTGTGTCCCATGCTTGTACTGTGTGTCCCATGCTTGTAATGCATTCTTCATAGCCGTACCGCATTTTCCTCTTCATGTAACATGTTTCCTACACCTGTAATGTATTACTTATGTGTGCAATGCATTCTCAGGCTGAGCTCACTCTGCCTACTACCCGACATTGCGTGCGCGCGCCTGTCTGCTGGGCAATGTGTGCTCATCCCCAGCAGACAGAATGAACCAACTGTAGACGGGACCCAGACATGAATAGGGCGTTTTTGTTTTACATTTCACTCATTGGCTGGCAAAATACACGTGACTCGCTGTACTCTGCGGCCAGGAGTCATTTCCAGTTTGAAAACTCCCATGGACAAAACTGAAAGAGTGAGGTACGTGTGCACACATGTCGCGTAGCAGGCAGACTGAGCGGGGCCTTAGGCCTCGTTCAGGGTGCCAGAGGCAGGAGTTGGAGGGAGGGCGGCAGTTTGCTTGGCGATGTGTGTTCATCCCCAGCAGACTGTTTCAGGAGTTGAGGAGGGGGCGGGGCTACACACGGCATCTTAGGGATCCAAGTTGCAGTCATGAAATCATTCTCAAGAATGATTTCATTGGCTGCCTAGGTCCCAGTGACGCTGCTGCAGCTTCAAAAAACGATTTTTTAGTTTCTTGAAACTGTAGCCAGCGTCAACTCCTGGCTTCGGAGACAGGGCAGCTGCTACCCTGACAACCAGTATTCAATCTTAATACTTTGTGTCCCACGACAGCTCGCACGGCAGCACGCCCTCCCTCCGAAGCCTGCACCCTGAACGAGGCCTTATGTGGCCTGTAGTTCCCGTGCCCCCTGAAGTAATATAGCGCCCATGTTAAGGATAGCCCCGAGCCGGAAGTTGTAAGCCCGCCCACTAGCCACTCTGGCTGGCAGGGGCCGGGTTTGATATGCTAAGTTATTTGGGTTGTGTGTAGACGCCTCTCAGTTGGGAAGCTGGCCGGGTGAGGAATCCTTTGTTGTCCCCCAGATGTCTTGCTAATTGGCAAGTTGTAAAAGTGTCTCTTCGTCCCTGGAGCTGGTGTTCATTCTTTGATCCCCGAGTACATACACTCAAACCAGCATCCCTGGTGACTAGCCTTGTCTAGGCTGCGTGTGAGACTACAGGAACACAAGCCTGCAAGACCTTCCCAGGACTGTGCCTAACCGCTGAAAAGGAAACCCTTTTTGTTCCGTTCGTAAGACAATCCTGGGAGGTAAGCCAACTACAGCAGTACCTTCTACCAATCTGGAATATGTGTTCCTAGTTGTCCCTGCGTGTGCCGAGAACGCATTGTTTTACTTATACTTAGAGGACTCCAGGAGGTATGTTGGCTACTGCAGCACCTCGTATCTATTAAATTAGATGTTCTATGTTGTCTCCTTGTGCTGGTACTGCATTGTTGTAATTATATGTATTGTGTGATTTTACTGTTAGCTTTGGCTAAATAAACTTGGGTTTGTTAAATCTTTGTGTTCTGTCTGGCGGTTCAAAGATCCTCAGTAGTCCGAACATTAGAATTAGAGTGTTGCTGCATGCTGCTGTTCTCATACAGAAGTAGAGATACAGAGATGCACTGGAGTTGATTGTGCTCCTGCAGTTTTCACAAAGACAAATTATACCCGTCTCACCAATTCCTAAATATTTGAGTTTCCTTATTTAGGTAAAACTCATTTGTTCAAAAATGGGTTGAACCCTTCAAACACCTGTGTACATACCTGACTTTTAGATGTTAGTTAAGGAGAGCTTGATTTGACTTTCAAGAGCAGTACCTAATACTCATTTTTTTTTTAGCCACCATTTTTGTTTTTACAGGGTGAGCACCGGGGATCTCCCTCAGCCTAACACCACTATTTTCAGCTCCGGAGATCACCCGGTTCCCGAGATACTTACAGATGAAACTACTGGTTTGAAAACTCCCTCGGGAAACAAAATGGGTGCCAAATCTCAGGCCAATAGGAAGCTGCAACATCATCGTTTGTGGCTTTCTATTAAATGCCATTTGAATCCCCTTTAAAAATCAGGAAGTAACACCAGTAACTTCACTAGTATCTCAGGAACCAGGGGGTCCCGGGCTGAAAATAGTGCGGTTCAGCTCTGGAGGAGCCACTAGTTCCAATACTGTAAAAAAATGGAAGTTAGTTAGGGTGGATTGCTCCTTTAACCCTTTGGGCATTAGTGACTACAGCCTGGGGCACCCAAAGAGGTTTGTTTTTCCCATTTTGATCGAATCCTGTGTTCCCATTAAGCGCAGGACCTGACCTGCCCAGTGAGGAAACAGAGGACTCCTCTTCGAAAATGGCCACGGCGGTCACGTGACCGCACTGAGCCGGATGGCCAGTGGCACTCTGGGACTGTCACCCCACATGCATTCAAAAGGTTAATGTCTGCGGATTGGATGTGAAAAGTAAAGCAATATTACTGCAGGCTACTTAAAATATTAATTGATTTGGCCATTTGAAAGTATATTAATGGGGATTAAAAGTGCATTCACTTAAACGCAAAACAAAGTTAATAGATTTAAATCACCTACAGTAATAAAGGATGTGATCCTTTTGAACTTTCATTTAAAAGCTCTCATAGTTGGACTAGTCCTGGAAAAAAGCAGATTTGATATAGGTTGTGATATCTCTTAGTGAACCAACATTAGAGTTCTTCATAGATGACATTATAGAGTACAGAGCTTTATATAGAGGATTTAAAAAAATATGTCCCAAGGTATCTTACGAATTAAATAAGACGCTGTTGCAACATTAATTTCTGGTTTCTCTCCCTCTCATACTCATGCATTTCCACAAATATTCAGCAATAATGGCACTAGGAACTTAAAACCAGGAGTGTTTAGGAAGGAGAGGTGAAGAACATCACAAGAGAGACCATTTTACACGTGAAGTACAAAAAACAATGTGATTTTTTTGTTGTCATTATGGGCCTTATTTATTAATCAGTGCACCTCCATAAAACAGCTTCCAGCAAGTCTTACCAAATATGGCCCTTTACGCCCCAGTCAATTGAATGGGTGTCTTCCAGCATGGAAGCCGTCTTTATGTAATAACACCACTTAATAAATATGTTCCTTTATGGCAAATTCACTTGAACGGAGTTGTAATGTGTTTGCCAGCATGGAGTAATGTCATGTGTTTTCTTATGGAGTAGCACGAACCCACCGTTCTATAAAATCTTACCATGCCAAAACAGAACTAATACTATTTCCCCCTTCCACACCTACACCCAAACTCTCCCTCACTGTTAATAATACCACAATCTCATCAATATCCAAGCCCAGTGGCAGTGGCCTAGGGGTCATCTTTGACTCTGCCCTCACCTTCATTCCATCACTAAGTCCTGCTGTTTCCACCTCTGAAATATCACTAGGATACACCCTTTATTCACTCATGATGCAACTTAAATCCTAAGTCACTCACTCATCTTGTCTTGCCTTAGCTACTGCAACCATCTCAGCTGGCATTTCCCTTGTCCGCCTGTTCCAACTCCAATCCATCCATAATGCTGTTGCCAGACTCATAACTCACTCACTGCTCCACTATGCAAATCCCTACACTGGCTTACCATATCCTCTAGAATCAAATTTAAAACCCTAGTTCTGACTTACTAAGCTCTCAACAACGCCTAATTATCGACTATGGAGACATAGTATACGGCTCTGCACCCCAAACCCACCTTGTCAAACTTGACACCCTCTACAATTCAGTATGCCGTTTTGTTCTCCAATGCAACTACAACACACATCACTACGAAATGCTTAAAGAACTAGATTGGTCATCACTTGAGTCTAGGCGCAAAGTTCACCTTTCCTGTCTTGCCTTCAAATACTTTTTGGGCAAGCTACCCGTCTATCTGCACAAGCTCCTCACCCCTACCACATGCAGCTCCTACCACCTGAGATCAGACTCCAAAAGACTGTTCATGGTTCCAAGGCTCAACAAAGTATCCAGCCGCTCCTCCTCTTATCGTGCACCTCAAAACTGGAACAACCTACCAGAGACTCTCGCAGCCACCACCAGTTTAAGTTCTTTCAAAATTAAAGCTGTCTCACATTTTAATCTGGTCTTTAACTGTTACATACGCCTAAAATATATATATATATATATATATAATCTTTAACTGTGCATGCAATGTCTTGTATATAATGTATACCCTGTTCACTTATGTAACTGTATTTGTAACCATGTATTATTTGTCATCTTAACTCTATGCCCGGGACATACTTGAAATGAGAGGTAACTCTCAATGAATTACTTCCTGGTAAAACATTTTATAAATAAATAATAACGCTGCCTCCCCCTTACATCTCAGCCCTCACCCCAATATATTCCTAAACTCCACTACGCTCTGTCCATGACATCAGTCTCTCCCCGTCACTACCACCTAGAAGACTTCTCCCATGGGCCCGTCTCTGGAATTCCCTACCACGCACAATCAGACTCGCCCGCAGCATTCAGACATTTAAAAATACCCTGAAAACTCACATTTTCAACAAAGTCTATCTGGCATACCTCTAACATCCTTGTTTGGTAGGTCATTCTGTTTAAGTAAAATATACACAACTCTGTAGCCCCATTGTACCGCGCTGTGGAATATGCTGGCATTTTACAAATAAATGATATTAATAACGTAAAAAAAAATTGCAGTTCATTTAAATTGCACTCTCATCCCTTTATTGTATAAAACATGTTTGGGGGATTTGAGCATGCAATGTCTTTGTGAACAATGATTTGTAATGTCATTATGACCATGCACACAGATTACTTTGACGAATATTGAAAATATGTCCAAATGATACCTTTGGTGCTCTTGCGGGTTGGTATTAAGTAAAGTCATTTCGAGATACAGATTTACTCAGCTACACATTCATATGAGTCAACAAATAATCAGTGCTCATACAACCTATGAATGTTACATATTAAAAGAGAATTTGTTTAATAACTGAGAACCTTCATACTGAAACGTGTGCTATACGCCATTATGTACATTGTCTTGCAAAATAAGAATAAGTCAGAATTCAAACAAAACAAGTGAAAAGAATCATATTAAGACAGAATTGTTTAAATTAGGATTAATATTTCATTTGCCACTGAAACATTAATCGTACAAAAACAAAAAAAGGTTTACACACATCCAGATAATGCAATCACACTTGCCCATTAACCAGATTAAAATGTGCACTTGTCATTATATATTAAAAAAACAAAACAAAAACATGGCTATCCACCATGACAATTTACTGAAGTCTGCTGATTATGCGATCAGGTTTGCCAGGCAAACTCCCGTAGTTTTTCCTTTCCTCACCCCCCTAACATTTTCAGTGCAGGAACATTATTGCCCTTCAAAGCGAACTTCAGTACAATGCAATTGAAGTAAAGGGCTATAAGAATAATGGCAATAGTATCTCGTTACATATAAAGCGCCTTATAATTATACTTCATGGCAGCCTCCAGAGGGGAGAGAAAAGAATCACAATATTATTAATCACCCAATTACAGCTGGGTAAGATGAGGCACAGCGAGAAAAACTGCCAGAGGTCACAACGAGCGAGTATAAGTGGCCGTGGATGGAATCGAACACAGAAGCTTGTGCATTCAACAAGTTCTTCAACACAACGCAGCAGGCGCTCTCAGCACTGAAGGGTTTCAAACGTGTCATTACCATGCAATATACGCCAACCACGTGAGGCAGCGATTGAGCCAGGAAGCTTGTGTGTTTGCAAAAAAAAGCGACAAGAGGTTATTTTCCGATTCACAGAATAAAATACAAAAATGCTGCAATTCAGCTAATCATCAGGAGAGGCTAAAAGCATATAGCCTAGTTCATCCACAAATAAAAAAAACAAAGTCGTTCATTTCGATGAGTGATTGCAGATCCTCAAACACATATGGTCCTTCCTGAGCAGGACTGGAGATTCCCCCCCACCCCACAGTGCAATGTGCGGGAAACACTAGTCTCATCACGTATGCGCGGTTTTTTTTTTTGTCGCAGTTCACTCCAACAGAACTCCTTGATTCAAGGAAGGAAAGTGTCAAACATTTCCAGCTCTACTGCTGAGGCTTTGCTACCAAGTTCTCAGATAAGCATTCGCACCGTTGGATGTCTTGTTCTTTCAGATATAAAAACTTTGCAATGACAAACTGAAGGACACTTTTCTCTCTGCGTTTAGTTGAAAGGAAGAAAGAGAAGAGAGAGAGAGAGAAAAAAAACATGAGAAAAGCAAAAAGATGACGTAGAGGCATATAAAAATTATGTTAGGCAATGAAAGAGTTAATACATGCAGAAGAAGTTTGTTAAAAGAGGACAGAGCAGAAGAGGCAGTTCATATTTTCGGCACATAAACTGTAGCAGTGTTGAGATGTTTTCTGAAGAAGGGAGTCTGAAAAAGCATTAGTTACTCATCCACAAATCAGTGCACATCGTTCACAACAGGGAAGCACACTGGTGCACTATATTAGCGGATACAAGCAAGCTCAACTTACCATGATATTCACTGATCTACAGTATTCACAAATAAATGATATTACCTGGGCGAGTTTCTGTCACTGTGTAAATCAATAAGTGGGATTTTCTCTCCACTGTCAGTGTGTGCTAACCAGACAATAATAAGCTTCTCATGCTGCACATATATAGCTCAGTGAATACAGTTGTAAATTCTCTGTGGTCAGCACTCACCCTGTGAATTACAGCCTTGTAATGGCTGAGGACCACTGTAAGCTGGGAGCTACGCAGAATAAGTAAAAAAGGACATTTATAAAAACGGGGTTCGAATCTAGCGCTTTGGAGAAATTTATAAATAAATCAGCATTAATAAAAATGTACACCGTATGCTCCTGGGTGCCTGCAAGTTAGATGGGTGCCATCTAAGCAGTGAGTTATTGATGCAGCAATCCACCTTATACATAATTTTTTAATTACAAGATTGGAACAAGGGAGTCCCCGGGAATTGAACCACACTACTTCTAGCTCCAGGAACACCCGGCTTCCCAAGATCGTTACCTGTTTAGGGGCCGATAGAATGAAAGTAAAATCAAAGATGGCTGTTGGGGGCCATCCAATAGGAAGCTGCAATGTCATGTTCTGATGACATTGTACTTTTTCTAATAGCGCATAGGAGTGAGGTTTTAATGGCAGGCATTTATTTCCCAAAAGGGACAAGAAACCCTGGCACATACCAAAAATAACCATCTTAGGTTCAACTGGTGGAATCTGCCAGTTCAAATTTGCAAACTATTCTTCCAGCACTACATAAAACATTATTATCCTAATTCATTATTTAATTGTATGGATTTTGAGTGGTCAGTAATGATGGCTTTTATTGGTCAATAAGGCTACATCACACCTCCATTACGGCATCACCACTGGGTTTGCAGCTGGTACATTTCCTGTGCCAAGTGTGACACCCCAAACAAAAAATGGAATCGTGCCAATGAAAGTATGACCTATATGTTTTATAAACATCAGAGAAAGGAGATGTGTGCTCTCCCTTTATATCTACCCCAATACAACTAATATATTGCTTTTTAAATGGATACTCAACATTTACTTTCCTGTCGTCTTGTCAAAAACAATAATTATTCTATAATCCAAGAAACAGGAATCTTCAAACACCGTATTTTCACTGATTAATAAAGTACTGAACTTTCCAGAAAAATGATGGGCACATCTGAAATCCCCACGGTTTAATGCTGTACAATTGCAGTCTTGAGAATTAAAGTCCCCTGCCCTTTTAGATAAAACTTATTGCACCCACGAGATAAGGGTTGGACAGAAAATAAGATAAAGAATGCAGGCAAGCAAATGATTACACGTGTTAATGCATTCAGCAGTTTTTATGTGCAAGGTTGTTAGCTTTTTGTAAATGAGATAGGGGTGACCTCATTTACAATATGGGCAGGAAACTCACCACTTGGGATATCGCTTGAAGTGGCTGACTAAATTAAGGGGTTTGCTGCTCCCTAGACCTGCTTTTTGAATGCCTGCTTTCTTGTGTTGCCTCCACATCTGCAGGAGAAAAGCATGTTAAGTTTATATGGAAGTTGGTAAATGTACAAAAGCTTGTAGCTTAAAAAAGAACTTTTAACTTGCATGATCCCGCATGCGCTGTAACCACTTTGTGCGACTCGGATTTAGGGCAGAATACTTTAACAGGGTTTAAAAAAAGTACTGATGAATAGGATTATGGGTCATATTTACTAGGTGATGCTAAGCCTTAAAGCCTATTCAACTGAATTGGCTGTAAGAAGCCTTATTGTTTAGTGCTGCTCAGCAAATATGGCCCTATAGCTTCAAAAATTCAATCTTTTATGAGAGACACAGGAAAGTAGAGCTCTGTGAATGTATAATACATTATGTTAAAAAGCAACACTTTGAATAGAACTCCAAAAGATTTGCCCTTTATGCCTCCTTTTGCTTACAAATTCAGCTTTGTTTGCAAACCAAAGCCATGTTCATCTCAATTTGGTCAATTGTACATTATCATACCACCTTATAATTCATGTCCTCATATGTTTGAAGGAACAGTTTTTTATGTTGTAAATATCATGCATTTATAGCATTCACAATTAGGTTGGTTAGGCACAGTCGGGTGTTGGCATGCAACGGAACAAGCAAATGTAATACTTCCATTTACCTTAATTGTACTGTGCGGTTAGAACGTTTCCTGCACAAGTGGACTCAGATTAACTAACCAGTGGCAGGCCTTAGTACATCATATGGCTCATTCACGTGTTTAGTGAATCCAGCGGTACATTGGATGCTACCAGTCAAGACGCAGTAACATATTTACCACCATTGTATAAAAAAAACTCCCATCTATCTGGTGGATTTAAGAAGGAAATGAGGTGAGCGTTTTTCACCTATATAAATTAGAATGAGAGGCTTATCTTGGGGAGGGGAGGCATGTTCTAGCTACATATCAGGCAGACTCCGTGATAACAGGGAGAGTTGGAAAGTATACAAAATAATCTCTTCAAACCGCCCAGTGTTGCAGTGCTTTGTAACCAATACTTCCCTGGCACACTTTTCATAAATCTTCAAGTCTTCTTTATCATGCAGATAATGATGAGTGGAAAATGGGCTGAGCACTAGATAAATGTTCTAAGATTTTTACACTATTTTGGAGAACGGCTGCTTGGTTTGGCCTGTCTAACCTGATACAGTATTTAGGGGAAAGGAACAGTTTATGCACATCAATAGTCATCTTCAAAAGCTGAAAGGTAGGAGGTATTTGACAAAGAAAAATACTAAAGAATGTAATTACACTATATAAAATAGCAAATGAAATGGCCACACACTTTTCCTGGTCCATGGCCATCACTTGCATAAAACAGGGTATAGATCGAAGGGAACAGAGCATAGTCCTGCCCCTGTATAAAACTCTAGCTGCACCTTTAATACGGAGTACAGTTTTGCGCAATCCACCATAAAAAAAATCACTGCAGAACTGGACAAAGTACCAAGAAGAGATGCCTAGTTTATAAAGGGGACAGAAGGTCTGCCTTACAAGGAAGGCTATTCAAATTAGGATTGTGATATCGGTAAAAAGGCATCTAAGAGGGGATATGGTATTTACAAATATATCTAAAAGGCAATACAAGGGACCCTCAAGGGAGCTTTTCATGCCAATGGGGGTGCAAATGACACAAGAGTTATCCTTGAGATTAGAGGAAAGGAGATTTCACTAAATCAGTAAAGGAAAATGTATTTGCAATAAGGAAAATGTGGAATTTAGTGTCCATGGAGGCTGTGATGTCAGATAAAGTGGACAGATTTAGGAAAAGATTATACAATGTTTTTAAAGGTATACAGGGATACACCCCACACATCACTGATCCAGGCAGGAATCGTATTGCCGTAACTGGAGTCAATACAGTAATTATTGTTTCAATGGGGTTTTTTGTTGGCCTTCTTTTGGATCAATAGAGCTATAAATACAGAATAACAAAAAGGTTGAACTCATTTAAGATTAAAAAAAAACCAAGTAACATACGAGCTATGTCACTACCAGCCATTGTTTTGGACATTATCTGTGATGACACCACAAGTTTTAAGAAGCACTTGATGTGCAATATGTCGCTAAAACAGCGATGAGACGAATAACCACTTTTCCACTTTTTAGTATATTCTATCAGTTTCCCAAAGAAAGAAACAAGTGATGTTTGTCTAAAGGAAACACAGATGTTACCAGCAACTGATGTGATAAAATAGCAGCGAGTTAGCTATTAAAGTGCCCCACAAAGGGCATTACTGAAGCATTACTGCCCTGATTGGGGAACAGAAAGAGAAAACAAGATTGTACTGTAGGTGGCGTGACATTTTTAAATGGGTGCACGGTCGTTACTGATTCTTTTTACAGTAATTTTCAAGTTAAGCAGATCCAAAAGCTTAAATTACAAAAGTCCTAAATAGTAGAAATCTAGTAAGGTTAGCATGTGCATGTTGATCGTTTTATTGCATATTCCATCATAGCACACACTGAATGCTTGGATGGGAACAGAGACAAATATGAAATGCAATATTTTTCCTTTAAAGGCAAACAGTTGAACATTCCAGTCTACATATAAATAGGACTACATATCAGAAATACACCGACTATTAATGATTAATATTACAATTGAACCAGTAAAATTATTATTAGAAGAAATGTGGATTTACAATTTCAGTTTTTAATCAAGATTTGTAAAAGCCAAAATGCAACACAGTGTTTTCTAGCAAATGATCTATGGCCGTGTGACGTACTGGTAGTATCACATGCAACTGCCCTAACATGCACTTAAAACATACAGGAGAATAACAAATATTGCTATCAACAGACCAGTGGTACTCAACATTTGATGGTTACAGAGCCATTTTAGCAACAGCCATCTACAGTAGTTGAAAGTAGATACAATCATTTGGACATCTTTTTTTTTTCCATCACTAATACAGTAGAACCTCATAATTCTCCAACTTTATTGGATTTTTCCAAACAAGTAGGGGTTTTCCGGCTAATATCCAATATATTTGTTTTTAGTTGCTTATCAGATTGAATCCTCGCCACTTCCCCTGGGAGTCTGTTATATGCATCACCCATCTATTCTTTTGTCTCAAAAGAAAGGTATATTGCAGAAAATATCCACCCATGTAGCAATCTCTCCCATGGTCTCATTATTTACAGAGAAGCATAACATGTAGTCTGAAAAGTCATAGTCCCATTGTAACTATGGCACTGCCATCGATTATGCAATTTACATTGCTTTCGCCATGTGTATCTAAAAATAAATAAATATATATATATACACTGTAGTAAGAATTCTACTACCGAGATAACCAGGTTTCTCCATTTTAAAGCATATTTGCTAAATCTTACTATAAAGGCTATTTTAATTAGTCCTGAGAATGTGTAAATTAATTTTTATTTATTTGAGACGATCATGAGGAAAATAAAATGAGACAGCAACATTTAAAAGGTTTGGTGTGATGCAGTAATCTTAGCATCTCCTCTGTTCTCTGTGTTTGTGTAGTGTGGCCTAGGAATAGTCAATTTAACAACAGATTAAAGACCCCCCGATAGGTCTTGAAAAACGACCCATTGTCCCAAGTTGAGTATCACTACATCTGTCACATGTATGACATACATTAAGCATGTGGGGTCATTGATGCTTTGAAACATGCTTTAAGAATACAATGCAAATAATGATACTTCATGCAAAGTCAGCTGTGGTTACAAAAGTCCATGTAGCCTAAGTAACCCCCCATGTCACCGTTACCACTTTGAGCTCGTATTGAAACTTTTCTCTCTCACTTAACGTGAGTGGGTTCACACACAGCCATACTCATACCAAATTGATTGGTTATCTTCAGACACTAATAATGAGGCTTCTGCTTCCGTACTGTGTGCGCATGGAGGAGCAGAATGCTCACAGCTGCTCGTTACTAAATTGTCATGATTGCTATCCGACTGCTTGAAGTCAGAAATAGGCTTTTGAGTGGGAGTTACAGTGAAGACACATTGACTTTCTGCAGGTAACCCACTGATACTACTTACTAAATCCGTGT
Source organism: Ascaphus truei (assembly GCF_040206685.1). Lineage (NCBI taxonomy): Eukaryota > Metazoa > Chordata > Amphibia > Anura > Ascaphidae > Ascaphus > Ascaphus truei. Next base: position 66,786,914 of record NC_134486.1, read on the forward strand.
TTAGTGAAATATATGGGTAGGACACACATGGTGAAATATATGACACCATACTGGCCCCTTCAGATATTTCAGCTGGGTCAACGAGTGCTGATGTAAGAGCCAAATTAGATCTGCCACTACTGGTTTTACTAAACTGAACTAATTCACATCCAGGACAATTCTTCTGACCACTGCTACTTGTATCCCTATGAGGAGGGGAATTAGCAGCAGAGGCTGCATACACATCAGAAGACTGCTTGACTACACAGTACTCACTCGATAAGGATGGGGCCTCCTCTGTTGTGGGTGACGGATCAACTGATACAGGCGACCTACTGTCTTTGGATAAAAAATCATGAATGCTTGTCCTCCGATTTGAACCCTCCGCAGTAGAGATCACACTGCTCGCGCGAGGTAAGGTTGCATATGAATTTGAATCTTTTGTCTGTCGCTTCTCTTGAGTGAGCACAGGGTTTCCATCTATAGATTGTGTGTTCATCACTGGTGGGAATGTAAAGCGCGTGTCCTCTGTTTTCCGCGGGCTGGGTCGCACACACTGCTCAGGTTTTGCAGTCTTTCTGTCACCTGAGGACATGCCAGGAGACAGCTGTGTTGGCGTTAGTAAACCTGCAGTTTCAACAGAGCCAGACAGACTTCTCATAACTTCGTCTAGAAGGTTTTCCTGGCTTCCAGACTGAATCTGTAGGAGAACAAAACAGACATGATGCAACAGGTGTTTACTCTAGTTCGTGCTGGTCTATTAGCACTACAACTGTTGAAGATCTTAATATTTTAATATGAAAAAACTTTTAATGCAAAGCGAAATGTTGATGGTTCCATTGTTAACACATAATATATATGTATACAAGTGTCAAAAGGAGTGCTAGTGGGCGTGGCTAAATGTATACAACAAAAAACAGACAAAGATGCCCAAAGCTATTTCCAAACTGACAAAAATACACAGTGCAATACCTATATATTCTCTTGAAAAAAGGGTCATTTAGTTTAACCCTTTGGCCAAAGCGTCTTAAGCCTGCTGCCACTTTCAAGGCATGACGGAATCAGGTCCAAACACTCCCTGAGTTAAAATTCTTATTAACCTGTAGAATTACAGGAAGAATGATCACATTGGATCTGTCGTAACCTGGCAAAATGAAACTGACCTGCCAACTTGGAAAGTGGGGAGGGGCAAGCTTAAACCTTGGGGGGGAGGGGCCACTACCCTCCCAAAAGCAGCCGAGACCAGCTGCACACAGTTAATGAACACACAGATACTTATAGCTTGTAGGGTATCTGTGTGTTCATTAACTGTGTGCAGCTGCTTTTGGGAGTGTAGTGGCCCCTCCCCCCCAAGGTTTAAGCTTGCCCATCCCCACTTTCCAAGTTGGCAGGTCAGTTTCATACTAAAACTAAACAACCCTTTTTTCAAGAGAATATATAGGTATTGCACTGTGTATTTTTGTCACATTGGAAGTAGCTTTGGGCATCTGTGTCTGTTTTTTGTGGTTCCATTGTTAAAAAGTAAAGTGATCACAAATAAAAGACAGTACGGGAGAGACAATTAACTTGGTAGTATGACGTGCAGTGGGTCACTACTGTGTATACAATTTATCAATGAGCTAAAATCTTGCTCTGTTGGACGACTGTGTTTGGTGGATCATAACGTAACAGGTAAAATATCTAATTGGTTTCACGTTGCAGGCAGCACCGTGGCACTCATGTGCCGAATATGACGTATATGATAAATGTGCACCTATACTATATACTATAATAAAGATGAATGTAAACATATTCAAATGAGCTGCACATAAAGTGACCCACAAAGCCATGTCATGTCATATAGTGCAGGCTAATAATTAGGTTTGTTGAAAAATATAATATCCACTTTCAAAAAGAACATTTGTGGATGAATTTAAATGCGACAGTCCTAACGGGGGAGCTTTCATTTCATTATCAAGCCAACAAGATACAACACCAGTCACAAACCTGTGTTACAGTGAGCTTGTTACTTTCCTCTAAAAACTGCTTGAGAGAGACCATCTCACTTCCTGGGGATCCGAGTCCCATCCTGGGCTGTGCAAGGTTGTCTGGGGCATCGTACGATTTGAGTCTCAGCATGGGACTAGACACGGCACACTTTTTTAAGCGATGACCAAAATACTGGACAGGACTACCACTGCCCAACCACACTTCATGATCATGGTGCAGGCTGAATTCCCCACTGCTGTGGCTTTGGGACCGACTTTGGTTGTTCATTGCACCTGCTTTAAGATAAATAACATGCGTTGGACATAAAATAATAAGCACTTTGTTTAAATGTTTAACCAACGGGTATAAATGATAACAAATGATTGGACTTCTTTAAAGACAACTGTGCACCAGAGAGTTGGCAGTCCCGAGCTCCCCGAGACATTAAAGCGCTAATACATTTGTAGAGCAGTTGCCACATACTTTTCTAGACTGCACCACAAAACCTCTGGGCTACAACCATTCAGTGATCTTTCAGCACCCCCGTCAAAATGCACAATTACAGTAAAATGCTAGCCTGGCTACAAATGTGGTCCCACAATAAGCTATGGTTAAAACTGATATTTGTCAATTATTATTTTCCATGCAAGAGCTACAATCCTCTCAAAAAAGGATTTTGAGAGGCAAACCGTAACAATATTAAAAACATTTAAGATAATTTTTTCCACCTGGTATATGCCAAAATATATAAATTGCATAATGGCATGCAGAATATACATATTTTGGTTGGCAAATGCTGCCACAATGTGTCCAATTTTCCCTTAAGGGAAGCCAATATAAAAGTCTGTCTTCAGTTTGGTATTGGAGAAACACTGCCAGATTTAGGAACACCTTTGATCTGACAGCAAAACGCTTAATAGAGAGATGCCAGTTTTGCCAATAATAATGCACTGGGCCAAACAGACACACATTTTATCAGCGCCTTATTTCAGTCACAGGCCTAACGGAACCGATTCACTCATTTTGCAATCTGTTTATTCTCACCGAACATTTTTAATAGCCATTGTACCGGACGTCTACTGTCACTGACAGGTACAGGGGCCATTACCAGACTTACCTGTCAGAAGGTTCACACACAGCTTTTTTTGGATGCCAGATAATGTGCATTCTAGGTTTTATGTTTCACTTCTTCTCAGATGCAGTGGCATGTAATACAATGCACAAATAGCGGAAAGGAGATCCCTCAAGAATCAAAAGGAATACAGGAGTAATAATAAATAGGCCAGGTCAGTTTATGTTGAACCTTTATTATTACTATGTTCTAGCAGGCATTGTTATAGATCAATTTCGCATTTCATTAACTCCAAACAGCAGTTCTGTTGATAGTGTTTCAGTTTATGTGCCAAATCTGGCAAAATGTTGCAGATTTTAGTGTATTCCCCATTAGTGTTTTTCATTTAAAAAAACAACTAGATTTCAACATTATTTATATATCCTAACCCAAAGAGCAGCCAGTTATTTTGGGTTGTTACTTTGAGTGCAAGATCAAATAAAATTAAAAATGCCAGTGCTTTATACTATGTGGAGGCGTTACATGCCTTTTCCAATGCATAATTTTGGTGTGCTAGATAAGTTCGGATCATAGCGGCTTGAATGATCCAAACACTAGATCAGTATTTCCCAACCCTCTCCTCCTCAGCCAGGCCATGTTTTAGGGATAACTAGCTAATTAGATACTGCATAAGACGAGTACAAAGATGTGTAGATCCTTTATTATTCCTAGAACCCGGTCAAGTTGGGGTGTCCCAGTGGAAACAATGCACCAGATAGTGTACAAAAAAAAAAACGTACCACATAATTTCATCAGTACCACAATACTATGGTAGAGCAGTTGAGACCTCAATATTTTGTTCATGCACAGTCCATTAATGTATTTATGCTTATTTGGGCATGTACATGTACACACACACACACACACACACACACACACACACACACACACACACACACACACACACACACTTTTCTTTGCAGTGTTGTCTCTTTTTTAATATAAATTTGATGATTTGTAAAAAAAAGATCGAAGGAGAAAGCAATACATTTTGCTTTCATACTATTTGACTTTTGCACTCATTCTACATGTGATAATTAAAAAAAAAAATATATATTTTGCAACAAAGCATAATTGCTATTTAAGAAGTAAACGATAATGGCCACTTTACTACTTCTGATTTTGGCCCATGTAACTATCACACATTTTTTCTGGGCAGTTGTGCTACAAATTCAGTACACAAAGGGTTATCTTCATCTGGAGTTAATGTGACATTTAAAAGTGCCTGTTTTTCCTCTGCATCATAGAGGTTATCAGAGTCAACTCTGGCCAATACTAATGGGAAAACTTTATTGGTCAATAAAGCAACAGAACAAAGATGTTTAGATAATAGTTCCTGTTGAGGCCTAAGGCCAGATCCCCGCTGGCTACTGCAGCGGACGCTGCAGGGACAAGAGCCCTCCCCTCAATGGGGCCGGGCCCACTGCGAAGGAGGGCCGCCGCGCTGAGCTGAGAGTTTCTCCTGCTCTCAATAGAATTAAGAGCAGGACTCGCGATGGAGCGCTAGGCCACGCCCCCTGCTGTTCAGCCAATGAGGGCGAACCTGCCGGGTGATGTCATGGCCGCGCCACCGTCACTCCCCCGCCACGCCCCCCCTGTCTTTCCCCCTGCAGCTCACTGCAGACCGGGGAATCTGCTGCACGCGGAGCCAACACCGTTGGTGCGCGTGCAGCGGAGGCACTGGGGCCGTAGCCTTAGGCTGAGCTCAGACTGGCTGCTATGCTACCGCACGTCCGCGCCTCTCTGCTGGGCGATGTGTGCTCATCCCCAGCAGAGAGAATTATGCAATTGGAGGCAGGACTTAAAAAAAAAAAAAAAAAAGTGCGCACGTTCGCCCTCTTTTGCTTTGGTGTGTGGGAGTTTTCAACCTGAAAACGACACCCAGCGGCGAAGTACAGCGTTGACGCCGCTGCACTTGAAGGAGACAACTGAAGTTGTAATTTCAAGCGGCAGCCACGTCACGTGTACTTCGCCAGCCAATCACAAACACACACACTTTGTTTTTTTTAACATCCCGCCTCCAATCACGTCATTCTGTCTGCTGGGGGTGAGCAGAAATCACCCAGCAAACAGAGGCTCGCGGACGCGCGGTAGTGTAGCAGCCGGTCTGAGCTCAGCCTTAGAGTGGCCCGGTCTGGGGGGTGTGAGGTAATAAAACCCTAAAGGAAGGATATGTTTATATTATGGATGTCTTGTGACCTTACCCAGAACTAACAGAGGCCCTGGGTGCCATGTTCAAGAGGGGCTATAAATCCCTAAAATATCTCCCCCCCGCCCATTGAATAGCACAGGTTGACAAAAGGGTCGCTATTCATTTCCCATGTCTCTGCAGATTTACCAAATATAATATATTTGGGGTATCGCGTACCTCACAAACATAAAGGATAGTTATTTTTCCCGAGAAAGTTCAGCTATTCAAATCAATACCAAACATGCTAAGGATATTTATGTGCATTCCTCAGATGCCTGCTTACTCATACCAAAGTACAACTGGCATGGGGGGAAAATGGTATTTAAACCTCCGGGAGAAACATGCAAACACATTAGTGTTACAGAAAGGGTTATTTTGTATACTCTGAGCTATTTTGAGCTTAAAAACGATTTATCCCTCATAAATATCACAAGAGATGGATGATTGGGCGTTAAGGACACACCCACAAAAGGTGCACATCTTTCTCACAAAGGCAAAGTTAGGATAAAAAAAAAAACCCCATTCATTTGTGATGCCAAATTACAGAGAAAAAGTAAAAAGGCAGAGCACTGCCAGCAATAATAGGAGGAGGCTCACATGTAGAAAAATAGAGAGTGTTTATTTATAGGATTATAATAGACACCCTAGAACATATTAACGCACCGACGCGCTTCGGGCTGAAAGCCCTTTATCAAGGTATGTATTTAACAATAGCCAAAAACGGCATTTTTATATATTACTAATTTGTGCCAGTGAGTGACGTCACGCGTCACCGTCCAATAGGATTGCAGCTCCTTCATAACTGGAGCTAACCACAGTTCTTATTGGATACCTAAGAGCTAGAACAATAAAAACTTTATTTATACAATTTTGACAAAGTCAATCTCCTATGTAGGTTAGGATCTGCGAAGGCGATATTTCCTTCAACTTTTAACACCCGTGCACAATGCCCTACAATTTAACATAGGTGTGTTTTGCCAATACACTTGTGGATTCTCTTCTTTTCAGCTTCAAGCCTCTTTGAAGGATCTGATATTGATAATGAGGTAACGTATTTAGATTTTCTGTTTATATCCCGTTATTTTATGAAATGGTAAGTCTCGATTTTAAGAAAATCACCTGGGTATTCAAGGGAAGAAAAAAACAACACACACACACAAAACTTTTTCCTGTCAAGGTTTGTTACAGTCTTTGTAGACTTTGAAACCTTTAAAGCTGCAGTTAAGTCTTTTTTTTTTAAATTTATTTTTTTACTTCAATAGTTTATGTGTGCAATCTCTAATTACCTAAAGAACTGTATAGCTGCAGGTCAATTCGTTCTCCATGTATTGATAGGTCGAAATGTGGTGACATAATTAGTGAAGGGATCTGTTTATATTCTGCTTGTCTGTCAGTGGAAGCTCATGAATATTCATGAGCAATCCTGCATTGACATGAGCTAGAGGGAGGGCAGGGCTGACAAAGAGGTGTGCCAGGGCTTGTGACAGGACATGAAGGGGCAGTGCCTTAGCAAATGGCTGTTAAAATACAATACAAGAAAATTGGTCTTTCAAAGTTGTTTTTTTTAAAACAGAAAATGCTAAAAGTATTTTTTCTTACTACAGAACTGATTTATTTAAAAAAACGCACATGCAGGATATTGACTGAACTGCAGCTTTAATTGCCACAGATCTGAAACCCAATGTGGAGGCAACGCAGAGGTTGAACCGGTTTAAGATTTGACAATGCAACAAATCTGCCAAACTATGGAAATAAACAACAACAACAAAAAATGGCCACAGCATACCTGTCACTTCATGGAGTGAAGCATTATTATTACTATTACTACAGGATGTCCTGCCACTATCAAGGCTGGCTGGTCTGGAAGCTAGATGGGAGATCAGGAGACAACATGGTAACAGACTTTAGCAGGTGAAACTGTACCTTTGCATTCTGATCACAGAATGCTCTGAGTGAGGAATCATGCACTACGTATTTCACACGCTCAGCATGCCCTTTGTCAACAAAGTGCTTTTTTTTTCTGACCGGAGAGAAAGCGAAGGGGGTTTTCCATGAAGTCCAAGAGGACACTTTGGAAAAGAACACTACAGGAACAGTAAGATATAAGGAGAAAGAGAGATTGAACGATGTTTGTAATTGCAGTAGGTTTGTTAATGGCGAGCCAGGATCTCGTGATGAAACAGGACAACATGCAGAAAAACAAACGAGATTGCGGAGTTTACAATGTAACAGATCTGAAAGGGAGTCAAACAGCAAAGGAACCTGAACTTCATTTAGAAACACAGACAATATATGTACCTTTTCTGTGGGGTCAATGTGTTGTAATATGTTGTATGTCATACCTAGTTGACTTTCACTGTTACTGCAATATGCTACAGAATATGTTGGCGCTTTATAAATCATATATATTTATTAGCTTGATCGATCACATACTTTTGCAAAAGCTTTTGTATTAATACACTAGCTGCAAATGGGTAACTATGTGAACTAAGTGAATTTACAGTTTTAGAGATGTACACGTACAGTGTTTTAATTTTATTTTGTTTGGGAAAGAAAAAAATATTTATTCAACAAACCAAAAACCTCAATACTGGAGAGATATGCAATGTATTGCTAAATTTTAAAAGAATATGAACAAGCACAGTACACAAAGCATGTTAGCTCGCATTATTTGCATTCAATGATAAATGATCATGCATAAGTGCAGAACTCAAACCTATATATTGCACAGAAGAGTTCTTACCATGTGCTGCCGCTATGGAATAAGGATCATCGCCGACTCCATGGGGACTCACGTCTTCATACGAAGCCCCATCTATGAAACGATAACCAAGAGAGAGGATGACAATATTTCATATCATGGCATCGGTGGCTGCTAATAAACACGGAGAGCCTTGTTTACTCAGATGTTGTAAGCCATTAGGCACCTTACAGCCCATTCATATGAACGGGCGATAAAGTGCCTTGTAACCTAGCACCATAATATAGTAAATATGGCCCTCAATCTCACATTAGCTTGAAAGGTGCAGTCCTAGTTGGTCCCAATAGTCTGACAAAGTCAGCAACTATACTCCGAGAAGCACTGTTGCTTTGGCCAAATACGTCTTCATTGCTCCATTCAAACGGAATATACCTTTTTCAATGTATGGAGCCATACTGAGGCTGGAGAAGTGTAGACTTGTTACAGGTTGTGATACTTTTTAATGGACCAACATGAGATGTCTTTATAGTTGAAGTTGTACATGAGCTCTGTTGCAAGTCTTGTAATGCATTAGATATGCTACATTTCTGCACTCCTCAAAGTAATACACATTAAAGTAGCAAGTCTGAGCTGCTCTGTGGTTTCCTGACCTCTGGAGACGGCCTAGTTCCCGATCAGTGAGCAGGTTTGTCCACCGGGTAAGAATATTGTCCCGGTGGACACAAATTGGCTGCAGAGCCAGGATTTGCTCCGGCAGACAATATAAAGCATTGGGAGAGGAGACTGCGACTTAATATTCGTGACCCCGCAGCCATAATTGTCATTTTTGTTACCGATTTCTCTGGTACTGGGTCTTCCCCAGAGGTCGGGGGACCACAGATCCACAGGTAAACAAAATAAATAAAATAATAATTGTTTGGGGGAAATGCAGCTTTAATGCAGAGTACAAAATGCACCAAGATACATTGAGGGAAAAATCAAACAGGCCCTGAAATGTGCATCGTCACAGATTCCTGAATCTAACACCAGGGTAGCAAAGCAAAACACTGCATGTCTGACTTATCAGTAAACAATGACGTAAAACATGCTGAAAAGATATTTCCAGTATTGGCAACCTGACCCCACGTCCCCACGGTGAATGCAGCCCTGTCCTTCTAACCCTAATCACTGTATTCTTTTCCATGGAAGAGAACGTTATTGGGAAAACAGTCTTTTAGACCAAGAATCTCATGATCTCCTTGAGTCAAGTTGGCAACAGCTCACTGTCACCTGGCACTTCCTTAACCCCTTGAGTGTCAGAAAGACCAATACGTGGCTCTGAATTACGTTACCGGTCCCTTAAGGGCTCAAGGGGTTGACTAGAATTGCACTAATTTATGGTACATTTTCTATGGCTAAGTGATATCACCTCCCTTAAAACACCCCATGGACTATATATAACCTTCTCCCTTATATTGTCTTTCTCCTTATCTGGATGTTGTACGACCTCTGAAAAAGCACATGTACAATTGCAACGGCACCGATTAAAAAGTTACATGTTGGTTCATTAAAACCTTACTTCTCTTGTTTGAATTATGTTTTTTGCCTTTGTTCTTTTTATGATCATCTACTGTCGCACATAAACACAACAAGTCATTAAAATACAACTATGAATACAATTATATGACTGCGTGTAAACTTTTTCTTGTTATTAACATTTGGAAGAATGTGCATCAGTTTTTAGATCTCTAATAATATAAAACAATATCAGGCCGGAATTTGTGGTTACAATATTAAATCTTTTGATTAAAATGAAATCGAGTAATTTGTGGGTTTTATATAACAAAAGAACAAACAAAGTAACAACCAACTAATATAAGATGACGATGCACAGACAAACCACATTCGAGTTGAATCAAAATGCACTGCCTATACCTTTACTTTTAGGTAACAGCTTGGATCTGAAGCCTGTGGAAGGGTTGACAGTTGAAAAGTTGATTGCTGTTGTAGAGAAGGTCATAGTTCCCAAATCTGTCCTCCTTTTCCCGGTAGCAATATCATCAGGACCCTCCAGATTCTCAGCGCTACCTGTCCATTGTCCACCTGCCAGGACCATGGACTGCACCAGGTCATTCATGGCTGGGATGCAAATGAAAGCAAATGAATCAGCATGGTACTGTGCGTCTTATGTGGGCAGCTTTGGTCTGACAGCGATCCAAGCATTAAAAGCAAACTGCAGGTCAAAAAGCTACAAAATCACAAGGCCATTTGGGTTATGACATGCATACTTCTGTGGAAGATGATGAGTGGGGGTGATTTAGTCCACGCACTTATTAGCACATCCAACGTGGCACTTGCACTCTTTTGCCGCTTGTTGTGGAGTTCTGCCATGCTACTGCAGCAATGATGAGCAGCATAGCTTGCAAACAAGTTATGTTGCTTACAAATGACCAAACGATATGACAAAAGGTGAAGTGGGCAGAAACACAAATAGCTCAAACCTTCTGCTGCCAGAGAGAAGTGCTGCAAAGCACGGGAGGCCTCTTTGGCGACAAAAGGGTTGAGATAAGCAATGAAAAGGGGGGTCCATGGCCAGTGCAGGGTACTGCAAGAACACTGCGCTTTGCACAACATTGAATGAAAAGATGGCACTTCATAAAATGCATCTATATTACATATTACATTAAAGTTACTAAGGAACATCTATTTTAGAAGCTGCAAATTGTGGAGGCTTTTAAACCTTATTTGCATACTTGTAACGCTGCGAATACTCCACACACACCATATATATCCCTCCCGGAATATTTGCTTGCACATTTGACATATCTTTTTAGACCATAAAGAAATGATATATTCAGTGCCACAATTAAATGCTCAGCCTCACGGTAGCAGGACTTTTATCTTGCACAGGAGGAGAAACAGCGCAGTCCAGGGAAAACTTAGTGCAGCATTAGTAATGAAAGGCAGTGCAGCTAGTTGCAAGAAGCCGAACTGTTTTAAAGTCTTACACACGGAGCGGCGGTAGAGGGCCTTCATTTTGTCGTTATCCTTCGGTCTGTTCCTCATAAAGGGCAGTCTTTTCAGTGCAACCACTTTTATGCCACAGCATGGGAAGAAAGAAAAAAATCAAAACAAGGAAACGGAAAACAGGGCAATGAAAGAAAGGAAAGGGAGAAGAAGACATGGAAGTTAAATGCGGAAACGAAAGACAGAAATGAGCATGGCAGGGGCGGGCAACTCCAGTACTCAAGACCCCCTCCTGCCCCAACAGGCCAGGGTTTAAGGATATTCCTGCTTTAGTACAGGTGGCTCAGTCTTCGTCTGAGCCACTGATTGATTACCTGTGCTGAAGCAGGGATAGCCTGAAAAGCTGACCTGTTGGTGGCCCTTGAGGATGGAGTTGGCCCAGCCCTGGAGTATGAGTTCATCTAAAATAAGCATGCTCTGCTAAACATCACAGGCGTACACCAGTGTGTGATGGGGCGGGAGATGTGGAAAGGACTTTCCACAGTGAACACAAAAACACTTGTCATCAAAGGTTTTCGTTTTTTTTTTATAATGCGCAATAAAGAAATAATAGAAGTGAGAGATGATTCCTAAATAACAAACAATTTTAATATACCAAGCTAAAGTCTGTAAAATAAATAAACTAGAAGAACTATTTTTTCATCCCACGTGCAGGAGTTTAACAGCCAGGCAGAAGAAAAGCACAGACGTATATCAGCAGTAAGTAACTGTGTACACACGTGTGGGTCTGTGTGCATCTTTGTACTTGTAGGAGTGTGCATCATGTAAAAATATGTTTTTCAACAATGTACCAATGCACCGGTGTGTGTATTAGTGTGTAAGACCATGTGCATATCAGTGTGTTAGAAAAGGTGTGAGCTGTAGTGAAAGCGTATCATGCACTGGTAGAAGGGGTCCCCAGCTATGAAGGACAAAGGGCATTGTTGTTTTATTATTTGAGCAGGGGGGCTTATGCTGTATCAGTAAGTATAAAGGGTGTAATAGATCTGTAATTTTACCTCTCATACTCATTGAACATGTTGACAACATACAAATAAATGGTCATAATAGTAATAGGATTATGAACCTTGTAGATTTTAAGATGGCAAGAGAATACTTAAGAGAACAGTAATGTTGATAATTTGCATGGTCCAGCTGTTTATAATAGTTATATGAAGCACAAAATAGTGTTGATCAGCAGCGGGTGATTTAAAGCTTCTTAGTTTGAAGACATAACATCAGCAATACAACCGTACATTCTATATTCTACGGAGTATTCACATAATGTAATATTAATCAAATATCAACTCATCCCTTCTGAAATGTTGCGTTTTAACACACCTCTCTCAATCAGAGACAAAGGAAAAAATACATTTCCTTACGTCAGAGGTTGTCACTGTTGGGTTTCCAGGTGTCCGGTTTTGAACCTGACAAACTGGTATTTTGCCCCTGCATCCGGTAAAAAAAAAAAAAAGAAGAGGTAATACCGGACATGTATGTGTCCGGTATCACCTCCATGAACGTGCGGCAGCAGAGCTGGGATGAGTGTCCCGGCGGCCGGATAAAGTAGTTGCTGCCAGGCCCGGTTCTCCCTCAGCTGCAGAACTCTCCCTCACTCTGTCCCACGCCTGGCGTCTGATGCTGGCGGGTGCCGGGCCTCTCTGACGTCATCGCGAACCGGAAGCCTGGGTCATGAGATATCTTTGAGCCCCTCCTCCACTTAAGGCTGAGTTCAGACAGGCTGCTACACTACCGCGCGTCCACGTTTGCGAGCCTGTCTGCTGGGCGATGTGTGCTCATCCCCAGCAGACAGAATGACGCGATTGGAGGAGGGACCATGTCAGCCATTTAATTTAAAAAAAGAAACAAAGTGTGTGTTTGTGATTGGCTGACGAAGTGCACGTGACGCGGCGGCCGCTTGGAATTACAACTTCAGTTGTCTCCTTCAAGTGCAGCGGCAACAACGCTGTACTTCGCCGCCGGGTGTCGTTTTCAGTTTGAAAACTCTCACACACCAAAGCGAAAGAGTGGTGAACGTACGCACGCACATCGCATCCTGTCTGAACTCAGCCTTAGGCCTTCTGGGACACCTCCCACGCTGGTGGGGCCTGTCCCTGCCCTCAGGAGGGGGATCGGGCAATACAAAGACCCATCAGGGAAGTAGTTACCAGCGAGTGCAAGACAAAATCCACTTTCTGGATGCCGGATCATTCCGTCTGCTGGGGATGTTCACACATCGCCCAGCAGACGGAGGTGCGCACATGCGCATGCTGCGCCGCGTAGTGCTGTGTGTGCTCCTGGCCTAAGTCACACACTCTTTCAACAGGAGTCATTTAAGACATATCATTCCTATCACTATCTACTTTATATAACCCAAAACTTGCAGCTCAATTTCAAGTGGAAGTCTGATGCAGGAACCCATGTCACAGTGTGCCAGGTAAACCTACAGATCCTGAGGCGCATCCGGGGTGCGGAACATCATGGTTGTCTAACACCATAGCTCCGCTCCAGATCAGCGTGATACAAAATGTTATGCAGTAACCGGGCATACCCACCCAACAAGAATAACAACAATTAACATATAAACCCCTGAAGATGCCATTTAAGGCGAGAAAGAAGACTCCTGGCAGGAGTGAACTCAAACGGTCCAGGCGGTAGCAATATATGTAACAAAAAAACAAACAAAGCGCACAACACTCATCGTGAAAAATGTAATAAACTATGTTTATATATAAGGTGTTTCAAGGTTATGCGTACATCAAGGTAGATTAATCAAGCATAGAGCCACAGACTGGCAGTTACCAGCGTCTGCAACCAGGAACCACCAGAGCTTCACTCTCCTTTCCACCTACAGGTAGGTGAAATACCATTCAACCTATATATTTTTATTATTCATGTTCCAAAGTGTATTTTATTGTTGTCAAACGGTTTGCTGAACACGAGTTGATTTCCTCTTCTGCGCATTTGCCGCGCTGTTGCCTGCCTCTGTGGTTGCCAAGTGAGGTCTGAATCATTACTGGCAGACGCTGTTACTCAAAGCAGAGCGGGCGCTCTGACGTCACAGAAGGGCCCGCGGGACCACGCCGTCACGCTGCCTGACTGATCGGGAAACACAGTGAGGTCTGCAGAGGAACCTGTGTACTACTTGCGAGCAAAGGACAACCACTCCCCAGGATCCACTAAGCGCATTGACGCTATTTACAGGACATTGAGACTGTGGCAGAGTCATCAATTATCTGGCATTTCACCTACCTGTAGGTGGAAAGGAGAGTGAAGCTCTGGTGGTTCCTGGTTGCAGACGCTGGTAACTGCCAGTCTGTGGCTCTATGCTTGATTAATCTACCTTGATGTACGCATAACCTTGAAACACCTTATATATAAAAACATAGTTTATTACATTTTTCACGATGAGTGTTGTGCGCTTTGTTTGTTTTTTTTTGTTACTAGATTCTAGGGTCTTGGGCTACCCTTTACACAGCAGCAGACGCTCATCTACATTGGTATATATTTATTTACCTTTTCCACATGGTGGGGTGTGTTTTTTTGATTTAAATTGACATCACAATTAACACTTTGTATTAAGTATATATTTTAGTGCGCACTTATTTGTTTTTTCTATTGGTAGCAATATATGGCCTGTGTGGACGTGCAAGATGGCAGCTGGCACTAGGACAAGACCGATGTTGAGGAAGGTCAGACCACACTCCTCTCAATAAAAGAGGACATAGCAAATCTCTAAAAAAAAAACCTGAAGGTGGCATTCCATGCAGAGATCCAGCAGGCACTCCAAGATCTAAGGGGATAATAATAATAATACAGCGCTGCTAGTTTTACGTAGCGCTTTACAGAGACATTTTGCAGACACAGTCCCTGCCCCGCAGAGCTTACAATCTATGTTTTTTTGGTGCCTGAGGCACAGGGAGAATAAAGTGACCTGCCCACTTTCAAAAGTAATTGAACCAGGTTCTTATGCTTCAAACTCAGTGCCATATAGTGTCTTTACTCACTGAGCCGCTCCTTCTGTCATGTAGAGAGATCTGTAATATAAAATGCTAGAAGTCACCACAGCACACAATGATGTCTCACAAGAACAATTGCTGATCTCCAACACATATGAGGAGATGGCTGACTACCAGGAAGACCTGGACAAGTGTGCACGCCATTATAACCTGCGCATTTGAGGTGTCCCAGAGGCCATGATGGACCATGATCAATACCTACTGCGCCTCTTCCACAAACTCTGCCCGATGTCCCTAAGCTCGCCTTCATATGGACATAGTCCACACAGGGTCCTCTGACCCAGAGCACTCAATCCAGAGACACCTCCAGACATTGTTCTGAGGATGCACTATTTTGGGTGCAAAGAAGCACTCAACGGCAGCTTGAAACTAACCTGTACTGGAATTCGAGGGAGCCAGGCTGCAAATATTCTAGGACATTTCACCTGTAACGCTACAACGCCGGGGAAATCTGAAAGAGATCACACCAAGCTGCGAGACGCCATCCGCTACAGATGAGGCTTCCCATTCCGCTTTATGGTCACGAAGGATGGCAACATAATCTCCATGAGATACCTAGCGGAAGCCCATCGCTTTCTGGAATGTCTTGGCATCCCAAACACAAGTCGTCTTCCTGGAGTCAATACAGAACCCCAACAAGACTATAAGCCAGTACCAGAGTGAGCACCAGGAGCAAATCACTGCCTGCATTGAGGTTCCGCTCGACCCAAAAGTAATGGATAGGTTTAGAGGTGGACAATGCACTGTAGTCTCAGAGACCCTCCATCTAGGCCCTAACCGAGGCCCCACAGTGTCCATAGCACGACAGAGCCCTGCTGCATTGACTAATTCTTCATGTAGAGACCACACGGTCTCAGCTAGGCCATGACACTATCCTTACACAAGTATACCTACAGGTGACTCCCACCACTCCAGTTCTAACCCTTTATGTATATATTTGCCATTGCCTAGTTAAATGTTTCCCCACAATTATACCTGCCTGCAGCCAATTACAGGGCTTAGCAGCTACCTGCCACAGAAAGCTCTGCAGGTCTGCCCTGTGATTGTTTATTATTACTCCCGCACATTAGCACCGCACTAATCTCTAACTAATTAAGGGTCCTAGGCACGATGGACACGGAATTTGGTTGTGGCTGTTTCGCCGCTACCAAACGACCGGCCCCGCTTCACGGCAGATGGACCCTCCGCCGCTGGAATCCCCGCCACCAGCTGCTTCTAAAAGTAAGTTTTATTATTTGTTAGGGTAGGGGGTTAATTTAATGGTTTTAACGGTTAGGGTAGGGCATTTTAGGGTAAGGGCTTAGGGTAGCCAACCCTGTCGTCCAAAGTTTCCCCTCACTCCCAGTTACCTTTATTAGTCAAAAGGAGTACCCCTGGAGCCATGCTTTGAGGACCCAATGTGTAAGCACCCAGTTGCTGCGACCTCAAAGGTCAATATTGTTGTGTACCCCCCCCCCCCCCCAAGTACCGTGCATGCCCACCCACAGGGTACAATACCACTACGCCTGAGACCTGACCTAGAGTCACTCAGGCTCCTCTGGATTCTCCCCAGCGTTTTATATGTTTCACCCACGCCACACCCAGGGGTTTCCTGCCTCTCCTCCCCTTGTCCCGTCCACAGGGGCTTCCCAGTCACCCAACTCTGCCTCCTTCTCAATACAGGCTCATACTCCTGTTAAATGTCCACTGATCTCGCCCAATCCATGTTACTCACGCTCACCAATATCTCACAGGCAAGTCAATCTCACATTCAACTATCTGCGTAAATGTCTCAATAATCACCTCTGTCCATGGCGTCACAAACTAATCTCACATAATGTCAAAGGTTTTAACAGTACAGAAAAACGAAGACTGGACTTCTCAAATTACAAATCACTTTTGTGATCGCGCTATGAAAATTTGAAATCAATTTCCTTTATAATTTTTTTTTAATGAATTATGATCGTCTGCCAAATACAGTAGCTAGAACTGTGGGATACTATGTATCACAACTTCTGTGTATGCATTTTCCATAGAACATAAAATAAAATGTTTACCTTGATGGTGGTGGAATCTTCCCAAGGCTGACAAATACATTACATTTAAAAAGAAAGAAAAATCTACATTTTATCTTTTGTCTGCTTAGTTGAAATACACACATGGATGATACTGTATTAGAGTGTAGCATGAATATATTTAATATAAACTATGATGGAAGAGTGAATGTGCCTTTTGTCCTCGGATTTATTTGTTTTGCTCTAATCTAATCTGTAAGACAAGGGCCAAGTGTCCACACATAGTAAGGACACCTGTGATGTGAGGATACTGCAGAGCAGAAGATACAGCACAGATCGGCTTCAGAGCCAACAAAGAGACACAAGGATGCCCCAGCAGGACACACTGGAGTATTACAGAAAGAGACAGATACAGACAAGGAAAAGCATGGGCGTCACCTTCGGTTTTATTTCAAGATTTGGTGCACAGTGGCACTGCAGCTTCCATGTGGATCTGAAATGTTTTCGCCTAATTGCACAGCCAAAATTAAATAAAACCATCCCACATTACAATTAATGTGCAGCAAAAACAAATTTCACTTGTGAGCACATTCATGTCTCAGCCAGGTACTGTGCAGCACACAATATGTTTTTGCACGGCCCACATATGAAGTGTATCTGCCCATTTGAGAGAGTTTAACATGATCATATGTAAAGCGTGCAATAAGATTTAAACTTCAACCCACACACTTTTTTTTTTTTTAAATACTTTAAAAAAAAATTACAAATCTGAGCCATCAGTCTCCTTCCCCAAACCAAAGAAATAATTATGTTATTGGTTACCTGGCAATGGAAGGTAATAGCTTTAGCATAATGTTAATTTTGGCAATCTATACTACTTCCTTAGTTATCTATACCAAGAGATGGAGTACATGTCACTGCTGCTTTAAAACAAGTTATATATGAGACATTAGAATGCTAGAGTAAATATTTACACAGCTATTCTAGAAGGAAAATGGATGGTTAAATGAGCACATATTGGATCTGTAATAATGAAAATGCCCACAAGAAAACTATGCACCAAACACATTGTCACAGTTGAATCTCAGTGTATCACAGAGAAAGCTGTATTTGTATAATATTCCACTACCCTTTTACCTGACCTTGACTATGGCAAAAGTGTATTTTAAGATACTTCTATTCTTTGACAAAGAGATTAAAAAGTATGCAACTGAAAATGGTCATACAGTAACTTCTTAACACAATGTTGATACGAAATAGATGATGGCAAGATACCGCTCAAGCCCAAATATCAAAGTGTATAAAAACCTGGTGCATGGGGAATATATATATATTGAAAAAACACAGAGAAAGTGATGAAATCACAATAGTCCCCTATTCAGTGCACTCGAGGTAATAAGTATAACTGTGTACATAAATATATGATATCCACAGAAGGAACTAATAAGTCCCATATACAGCGTAAATAAGTATATAATATCCACTAAAATAACTGATATGTTCAAAATAAGGTAAAATATTGTCCAAATGGAAGGACCATATATTCCCGCTCAAATTAACATCTAATAACTTGCAAAAGTGGCAAGGACGTCCACTGCTAAAATCCAAAACAATAAACTTTTAATGATATCAAGTGATAACGCTAAAAGACAAGTGACAAATAAATAAAACATATGTGGCTAAAACTGAATAAAAATAGGATGTCTGATAAGAAAATAGAAACAAGTTCCAAATAACGGTGCTCAGTGTCCACAGGAAACATGTATTCCAATAGAGTCTTGAATCATAAGTATGATTATGTATAGGATAAGCTCTGAATTAAGCCCAGTGAAACTGATAGACCCAGTGTATCTGCATCTCATATGAGGAGTTTATGGCAATAACTGTCCATGTAGTGGAGATACTTAGCATAATTCAGTGAGAGTACTCCACTGGACAAACCTCTAGAGTAACACCAGTGATGGTCAATTCCTCCACAGTCAATAAGTGTAGGAAAAACAGAACTCACATATGGCAGCTTGTCCTGATGCGTGCATCACGCCAGTCAAATAGTAAAAGCGAACATCCAGGGATAGGGACGGAGCACGGCTGTAAATATGCAGGGGCTAACACCAGTAGAGAAAGGTTAAAAAGTTACATTTTAATGGTATGGCATGTAGGGAACATGGTAACAACTCTGGCGCGTTTCAGGCAAACGCCCTTTATATTGATAAAGGGCGTTTGCCTGAAACGCGTCAGAGTTGTTACCATGTTCCCTACATGCCATACCATTAAAATTGAGCTTTTTAACCTTTCTCTACTGGTGTTAGCCCCTGCATTTTTACAGCCGTGCTCCGTCCCTATCCCTGGATGTTCGCTTTTGAATAAAAATAGACCCCTGTAAGGGGAGCGGGTGGGAGGGTAGATGGCAACGAGAGACACTTCGTGCTAATGCAAAACAATATAAGCAGAATTAGTAGCAGTGTATATAAGTAAGCTACTAAAATATTAGATCATATCTTTATGTACACAGTTATAGTTATTACATCGAGTGCAATGAAAAGGGGACTATTGTCTTCGTCACTTTCTCTGTGTTTATTCACAATGTTGATACCACAGGAAATAAGTTCAATTATTTCCAGAACAAGTGAAAATTGAAGCACAGAATGATCTCCTCTTCAATATTACTGTCTCTTCTGTGTGCATGTTATTTTGTGCTCTATATTTATGGACAGTTTTACGGATAAGCAAAGAATGACATTTAACCGTTGTTCAGTTACTGGTATCACATTAGAAAGATAGGTGTATAAGAAACTTAACCATCCAAGGTCAAAGTAATACATGAAAGGGGCCGTACTCAGAACACGAGGGGTGGCACAGAACAATGAAAGAAGTGGCACTGTACACAAAGCCAAGTGGAACTAAACGACTCCATGGAGGACAAAAGGTCTGGGTGCAATGCTTAAAGGAGGGAAGAAATAATACACCTTTTGGAAAGTTAGAAATGTAAGGAGAAAAAGATGGATTGAAGGAAATAAATGTAATTAAGAACTGTGGGGTTAGAGACATGGGCTGAGGAATGAGATCAAGAGACACTTTAATAAAATAAAGAAGGGTGGGAAGCCATGTTGGTGCTTTCTTCCATGTAGTAACAAAGGAGGGAGAGGGAGTAGGGGGTATGATACCTTTTGCTGGACCAACAAGTAGTTGATACAGTATGTTACAAGCTTTCAAACCTTTCAGGGTCCTTCATCAGATAATACAGAAATACAGTGACAGAATATTATATACAGTAGTGCAAGAAGGATATTTGGTTGCAATGGATGTTGAGAAGAAGTGGGATATTAGGATAAGATGCATGCTGGCACGCTGGTGTGAAAATGAACAGTGGATGCGTAAAAGGCTACACTTTATTGAAATGTAAAAACGGCCTAGACGATCAGGAGACAAGTGGGGGAGTGGAATGGGACAAAACTGTGTATGTGTACAATATAGCTATCAAAAAATGTTTATCAGGTGATAATGCATATACACACACACACACGTATGTATATATGTACGTAGATACATACGTACTTGAACCTTGAGAGGTTAGAAAGCTTGTAACATATCAAGTACAGTACTTGTTGGTCCAATAAAAGTTATCGTACCCCCTACTCTCTCTCCTTTGTTATTTTACTACATTAATGTAACCCCCTGTGCCTACAAGCAACACAGGCTGACTGCCTCCTAGCAGCTTCCTCTCTACATGACAGGTGACTGTAGCAAGGCAGTAAGAAGGCTGGTGAAGGAGGAGGGACTGAGGAAGTGGGAGCTCTTAAGAGGGGGCAGCCATGACAGTTCAGGTAGTTCTTGAATGACCCTGAAAGAGTTCAAGGGCTGTTTTGGAGGGAGCGCTGCGCAGCTGGACGAGAGCATGCAGCGGTGCCCGGCAGAGCAGGACCATACCGCAAGGTGCGAGAGAGAAATAATCGTCCGACGGAGCTCAGCCAGACAGGACCTTGCGGCAGGTCGTGAGTGATTGAGAGACAGACACAGCAGAGGATATCTCCCACTGACTGCCTTGAAATTTGTACCAAGTCACGTGAAGTACAGGCCTGAATCACACCATCACACACACTATCTAAGGAGCTCCAATGGGTGTGCCAGCACCACTAACATATATGCCAGCACCCCAGGACTGGGAGGCTTGACAGTGCTAGACACTATAACCCATTTGTGCAGCGATCTTATTGTATTGTATTCTAAATGTGTAGTAGTGTGTAAGGTGATCCTGCGGTTAAAGATCATGGTGTCAGGTTATCTAATATATATATATATATTATCCTGTTATAATTCAATATGGTTGTGTCCAGTTGCTCCGGTCCTACGTCACGTGTACTGCACACTGTAATATATCCCTTGGACTAAGGCCCCCACCTTGGCGACAGATCCTATAGTCTAAGGATAAAGAGGGGTTACATTAATAAAACAAAATCCACAAAGGAATTCTCCCTCATAACAGGACTCTGATGTTTCTGGGACCTCATCAGTAAACAGCAGACTACTCAAGTTTCACCGATTTTGTTTTTAACTTCACTTTAGCTCAGTTTGGTTAAAAACAGCCCTGGCTTCACAGGGCTTTGCCATTCTTAACTCTATATATGACTTAAGTATTTCCTGTGCGGGAACTAGTCATGGACTGCAATGGAAGAAGATGATACAGTACTACTCACTGCTGCTCTTTTTGGCTCCAAGTGAATGGCCATCCTCCAGAGAATTAGAACCTACAGAGGAGCTGTCCTGGCTATCCTGAAGAGGTAGCTGCAGAAACCCTTCACTGGACTCCGAGCGAGAAGGCGTGAGGGTGAGAGATCGCAGACGTTCGCGGTTACCATCCTTTTTGGACTTAATCAGCTTCCTCATTTTCAAAGTTATCCAGTTTCCCCTCCTTAAAGTAAAGAACGAAGCGACCAACATGTTACTAATATAACTTCTCCCGCATCGCTTCTTCTTTTTTTTTTTTATTAAATCAGGAAAAGATTTCCGAAGTCATTGGAAGACAATGTTTACATGCATTGTTCTCTGTAAGGAACACCCGCTTTCCAAGCTGCATCGAGTTAGATAAATATTTGGCTTTTTTACTCAGTATGCCTATTTAAGTGGATGACGTGTATTCTTAAATACAGGAGTATGGAAAACAGGGTTGTCTTTTAGATATTAGAAATAAGCAGGCAGAGAGATGGCTGGGACCCCCGAGCCATTATCCGCACCTCCATGGGAGGCTCATATTCCACATATTATATGTATATAGCGTGCAACAGAACATCGTTATGGTATTTTATTAACAATATATACTCTTGGGTCCTTATTCTGTATTGTGCGATAAGCACAGATGACATGCTATCGCTATCTACTTTAATAGGGCTTTTTCAGCGATAGCACGTAATTTGCGCTTATCGTACCTTAATCTCCCCTAAGGGACCAAAAAGGTCCCCAATCACCCCATAGCAATAACTTTATATATGACGTACCGATACAACAACGCCAGTAGCTCGACTGTTTAGTATAGGACCCTCCCTTTTTAATAAGTACGTGTAACAAACAGAGATGGAAAATAATGGGCGGATCCCTATCGACCGCGCATTTATGTGGCGCGAGATAAAGAAGCTTTCACGCGATGTTTCAGCCATGTGTTAGTTTAACAAAATAAAAAAAAGTTATAAGATGATACAAATAAAGCCCAGCACCTTCTCACTTCTCAATCACCCACTGGGGGTGAAATCATCCCTGTTAAGGACCCCTGTTTTACAGAATAAGGGCCTTAGGGCCACATGGTTAAAGCTCAGCTGAGTCACTTTAACGTGACTTAAACCTAAGTTAACATCACAATTATCGTAATGCTGTATCCTCAAAGGACAATAACATTAAGTTCTGGCATGTTATCTCCTGTAAAGAGTATAGCGTTAACAATAATGGATGTTAATGAAAAGATTATGCAAATCATATGTAAATAGGGCATTATCATACATTGCCAATACACTGAAGTCTGTTAAGGTCACTGTGGGGACTTAACGTCATTTAAGTCATTGCTAAACTTGGCGATGCTCCAATCCAGACGCAAAAATACGGCTTTTGCAGTGTCTGGATGGCTGTTTTGGGTAACGGCCCTGTTACTATGAGCCCGGATGTATTAGCGTATTGGACGTCTGAGTTTAGATCTGTATTTAATAGATGTTCTGTACCTTCTTGGGGGAGACGGTTCATAGAACTTATACTGATCCATGATCTTTTCTTCTAATTTTTCTTTCTGTCGTCTGAGCTCATTCAATTTATCACTATAAAGAAATACAAATGAATATACTGTATTATGTAATACAACAAACGTTTTACACACTACACTTGTGGCTTCAAACCATATGTAACTACAGTTTTTGCATCAGACATTTAAAGTCAATAGGGAGAATACATTTTTTCAGGGGCGTAGCTAAAGCCTGGGCAAAGACCGGGGGCTCACGTTCTCAGTTGAAAAATGCATTGAAAAATGCATATCTTTGCAGCGGTGCATGCGCGATCAGCAGTTGTCTACCGCGCATGCGTGACTGCATGCGCAATCGGAGCTTGCTGGTCACACATGCACACGATCGGCCAGCAAGTGGCGATCACGCATGCGTGGTAGACAAGTGCTGGTCGCGCATGCGTAGCCAAACACAATAGACTTGTTTTGCCGGTGGGCCAGCTCATGCCTTGCTATGCCACTGCATTTTTTCCCCTCTAGTACTGTAATTGCATGATAGGACAAAGAAACTGTACTGGTGATACCTACATGTACTGTCTTTGTTCAACATGGAAAAGATCTTTGCTTTCCATATTTTGCTCCAGTAATGTTCTATTTTGCAGCATTAGCGTTTGGATTTGATCTAATAGATGTCTGTTTTCTTCTTCCAGGTTACCTTTCAGCTGACTTAAAAGCTGTCAAAGACAGATAAAAATAACATAAAAGTCAAAATAAAATACTCTGAAGATACTTTTAGCGTACATTCTTCCAATGATATATGCCGTGTATTTAGAGACAACAGAAGATTATTTTACATTTGTAAAATAATGAAACATCTGTAAGGTGTAAGGTCACCACCATAAAAACCCAAAATCCAAAATTGAGAGCTCTAATGACTTTCATTGCAAAAACTAAGTTAAGGTAAAAGTATTGCTTACAGAAGTGTTTCCAAACTTTTTTTGTTCATTGTAATCCCCGTGCTAGAAAATGTTTGCTTTGCCAACCCCTAATTAATCAATCGTATTGGCTAACAGAACAGTTTGACTGATCCCAGGCAGTGCAGGGTCCTGAGCCCAGGGAAGGATCACTCTCTTAGAAAGGTCCCAAACCACAACTCTGTGTGCAGGCAGCGTGGGCGGGGGCAGCTGTCATTCACCAAAGAGCCTCAAAAGGCACGCACCCCACAAAGTCTTGCAGCAGCTGCTGCAAGGCACTGTGGGATGCGACTTTGGAAGATCCCGCTGTAACCACCCACACTGATGTCCACTTTGGGACCTTACAAAGCATGTAGTCCCTCCACGGGCTTAGAAACCCAGGTATGCTGCCTGGGATCTGCTGTTAAACATATATGGGGAAAACCCCTCGGGACCCTTCACGAATGTTGGGAATCACTGGTTTACAGATTAGGAAATACCAGCTTGGTAACTGATAGACTTTTACTTGGAGAAACGCACACATTTATATGCGGGAGCTTGTATAAAGGCTGTTAAAAGATGATAAATGTATGTATTTTAGTGTCAGTTTAATAGTAAAAAGGCCATATTCATACTTTGACGCATAGATTAAGTAATAATTGCAAAGAGCGTCGTTAAATTGTACTGGAAAATGTAACTATTAGTCTCCTTATTTCACGGTCTATCAGTTAGTTAGAGCAGTGGAGAAAGCACAAGGGAAATAAAAAGGAAATACTGTATCTCCCAAATAGTTTTTACTACAGGCTATTATTGTGCAAAAAAATACAAAGAACAGGGAGGAGCGAGCGGCTGAGAATGCATGTGTTTAATAAATATTAATATATGGCACACGTATATATTGTACACGTACTGTGTAGTAGCAGGGTTCTCTCTGTGTATGCAATATACAACACTGAGATCGCTAGATATGCTGCCTCAAACACAGATGTACATGTGCTTACCACAACAGCTGTACACAATTCTTCATGGGAATGAAAGGATATACTGCTGAATATTGGAGTGGTTTAACCACCATAAAGGAAAGGCTGCTGCGTGATGTTGAAATGGACATTATTATTTTTGTTGTTGTAAGGGTCGATATTGTTTTAAGCAACAACAAGGACGCACCACTTATAGAAGGTCAGACAGAACTAAGCAGAAGGCCATAAACCGCGTCTCACCTCACACTGATTGTTCAGTTTGGTGGATGTGATGTCCAGATGTTGATACTGTTCCTTTAGTTTGCAGAATTCGGCTTCTAATCTGGTCTGCTCCAACTTGCCACTATTTAGTAAACTTTTCAAGTTCTTATGGTCACTTTGTAGACTGTCATTCTCCCGCAAGAGCTGTCTGTACGTGTGGTTAAGTCTGGAAGGGGTTAGGAAGAAAAACAAAGATGTCGGCGAGGAAACTGTTCTCTATTACAGCCAGAGTTTAATCTGAAAACAAATCTGAGCCTACTACAAACACTGCTCATCTCAATACATTAGAATCATCAAAAAGTGTAGAATGGTGCAAAATTCTCTCTTTTGCTACATGGAATGTGAAGATATGACTTCTGTATAGATCACATTGTGAATTATTTCAATATGGGACATTGCTATATTTGACTCATTTCCCCCCAATTTTAGGGCATGCACAGGTATACATTTTATGTAAATATCGTGCCAACCGTGTTCACAGAATTTTAACATACAGTATTACAACACAGGGAAAACAAAGTACAAACAATAAGGATACGAGCAGGCACGTCAATGACAACATAAGGCCAAGGGAGACCCTGCCCAGCAAAGCTTACTACTCATCATAATGTGCGCAGTCCCCTTCTTGTTTATTGTAGGCAGGGTTCCCATGAGTATCACGGCATCGGAGTGTTACTTTTTTTTTTTTTTAATATCCCAAAATCAAATACAGGCATACCCCGCTTTAAGGACACTCACTTTAAGTACACTAGCGAGTAAGTACATGTCGCCCAATAGGCAAACAGCAGCTCACGCATGCGCCTGTCAGCACGTCCTGAACAGCAATACCGGCTCCCTACCTGTACCGAAGCTGTGCGCAAGCGGAGAGACTATAGAGCCTGTTACAAATGCCATATTTACATCAGTTATGCACGTATATCTCGATTGCAGTACAGTACATGCATCAATAAGTGGGGAAAAGGTAGTGCTTCACTTTAAGTACATTTTCGCTTTACATACATGCTCCGGTCCCATTGCGTACGTTAATGCGGGGTATGCCTGTATTCTTGATGTAGGTATTGTATGTTGAAGTGAAGTTGCTTATTTGTATGCAGTTCTCCCGAATAGAAGGCTAATATAGTTTTACTGTATGTTTAAAATGATTCCTTCCAGGAACTAGAAATCTGTCATAACAACGTGTTCATTTTCCTGCACAGATTTTGCATAACTCATCCTATAACATACGGGGGGGGGGGAGCAGAACGTCTTGTTATGGATAGCCGGATCGGAACACAGCATAGGGGAGCAGAACGTCTTGTTATGGATAGCCGGATCGGAACACAGCATAGGGGAGCAGAACGTCTTGTTATGGATAGCCGGATCGGAACACAGCATAGGGGAGAAGAACGCCTTGCTATGGATAGCCGGATCGGAACACAGCATAGGGGAGCAGAACGTCTTGTTATGGATAGCCGGATCGGAACACAGCATAGGGGAGCAGAACGTCTTGTTATGGATAGCCGGATCGGAACACAGCATAGGGGAGATGTAACTATGTACAGAAAGCGCACGTAGAAGTTTGTTTGGACGGATTGTTCAATTTTCTGCTCGTATTTGCGTCAAAATGTAGTAGTGTTTCTTACACCTGATGCAAATTGTTGGCCAGAAACGTTTACGCCACCTGAGACCTGGCGCAAATACAAGATATAAAAGTGACGCAGAGACGCAGAGTTTGCTACACCCCATTATAAGCCATGTGTCACGTAAATGCTCCCCAGATCCTCCTATTGTCACTCCCCTAATCGCAAGGTGAAGCAAATGTGGGTCAATTCTGCTCCCAATTTGCTATGAAACATCACCCCCCTCCCCCCCCCATGAGTAAATGAATATATAGCAGATAAACAAGGTAAATCATAAAAACAACATTGATCAAAATGGTTTATTTTGGCTTTATACTTGGTGCAGGAATATAGGGAAATGGTCAAACTATTTTGTTTTCAGTATACCGTTCTGTGAATTACCAAAGACTGGATCTTCTAGGTTTGGAGTTGAAGGTTTAAAATAAAAGCACTAGAACAAAAACAATGAATACAGCTCACTAAAGTAATGATGTAAATGTGATATGGGTGTGCCGAGAACGCCTAGTGTGGCATCGGGTGCAATTGATGAGCTAATAATAACAATGCCTAACAACAGCCGGGAAGTGAAAGTATATTAGTACCCACACTTGCCAACTAGAAGCTCATTTAGCAAGTGCACTCCTGGGCAGTTAAAACTTAACATTTATTTAGCATATTAAAATAGGTATAAGTACATTGTATGTCTATTATTAATATTCTGCGTGTAGAACCTATTTTAATATGCTAAATAAATGTTAAGTTTTAACTGCCCAGGAGTGCACTTGCTAAATGAGCTTCTAGTTGGCAAGTGTGGGTTCTAATATACTTTCACTTCCCGGCTGTTGTTAGGCATTAAAATAAAAGCATGGGGAAGCTAGTAGAGGAAGAAGCCCCGCTAGTGTGTAATTAACATTGGCCGCTGGGGCTCTTCTTCAAGCAGCTTTTTAGACTTTTCTTTTTTAATCTTCTCAGTGCGTCATCCTATTTAACACATTTTTTAACACCTTAATAATGCAATTTCCAGGAAAGCCATAATGTCTGTTTTTTTTTAACCTACTATTTTCTACAACAATCTTAACAAATTCATGCTTATAGCAACAATCCTGGTATGGTAATACATTTTTGATCATTACGTTTTTTTTTTTGTATCTACTGTAAAAAGCAATTCCATAACAACTCAGGCAACAAGAAAATATCCCCCTTTAAGCAGATTTGTACTTTAAGACTTCCCTGGAAAAACAGAGAATTACAATTTGAAAAGGATGTCCCCAGGACACGGAGCTCCTGTATGCCAGTCCCCTGGGGAACACTTAATCTGGCAGCACTGTTCACATGAATATAAAAAGACTAGGGATCTTTCTCACAGGGCTACTTTAAATTGGATGCCAGGGGTGTGCAATTTATTTTAAAGGCCTCTGCTTGTCCTACGAGTATGGCATGAAATCCCAACAAGCCTAGCACAAGCAAGCACTTTGTTTAATTAAGGAAAGGTGCCACACAGCATAAAACAAGCCAACCCCCCCGCTGAGAGCATTTTTGTCATGTTTAGGCTTAAGTGTCTTGAACACCAAAATACAAATAGAGATTTACATCCATGCCATGGTGCAAGAGACAATTCCAGCACATAATTATGTTTATGCATATAAAAGCCAAAAAATATATAGAAACTGTGAACAGTCTCCTGTAACACGCGGTATATTCCCTGCATTACAGCAGGAGTGGCAAAGTGTCATTCCTAACAGCGCACAATGTGTGGGACAGGTTTAGGGTCAGCAGGGACATGTACAATGTGTGCTATAGTGCCTTTTTTAATCAAGTCTAAAAAGAACAAACTATAAGCTCAACTTTTAACAGATGATTTTTATTAAGCCTGCCCTCAGTGTTGCAAGACAATGTATGGGGCAGGTGATTACATAGGTAGGGTGACCCAGATGTCCCGGTTTTTAAGATACAGTCCCAGTGTCTGGACCATCTTTGTAATGTCCCGGATTTGAGCAGAGATGAGCAGCTCAATGTCTCCTAGGGCCATTAGGTGGCGCTGCATGGCTCACGCAACGTCTCCTCTCCCTGGCTGCAGTGTGCTGTGTTGATATGGTAAGGGTGTCTAAGCAGGGCCGCCAACAGGGGGGAGATAGATAATGGCTGTCAGTTGCAGACAGGCCCCGGCTCTGCATCAGATGCAGGCCTTCCGGAGGGGTTTTATATGCATTGGGGCTTTTTATATATGCATTGTTTTTTTTATATGTATTGGCGGTCTTTTTTACATGTATTGGGGAGGCGGTTTTTTTTGTATCTATTTGGGGGGGTGTGTTTATATTTGGGGAGGTGGGGGGTTGTATTTATTTTTCAGTTGCGGATTTTTTGGTATGTATTTGGGGGTGGAAAGTTTTTTGCATTGGGGGTGATTTTTTTTGGTATATATTTTGTGGGGGGGGGGAATTATGTGAGGGGGGAGGGAATTGAGTGAGTGGTGTACTTGGCGGGAGGGGGGGAGAGGGAGTGGGGGAGAGAAATACATGTGAAGCTGGGGGTAGGGATTGAGGGAGAGTGGGGTAATTGATGGAGGGGGAGAGAGTGAGAGGTGAGACGGAGGGGAGAGAAAAATATGGGGAAAAGGAGGGAAATAGAGGGGGCTATCGAGGTGTAAAAAGGGGGGGGGGTCACGAGGTGTGAAATAGGGCTCGCAACACTGCCATTTAAGTCAAAGTTGTGCCCTAAAAAAAAAATGTCATGGTTGGTGTGCTATGGGTGTGGCTGCTCCTTGCATTTGTCCTGGGCCCCAAGATTTCTGTTGGCGGCCCTGTGTGTAAGGTTGTGTGTGTGTGTGTTAGTAGGGCCGCCGACAGGGGGGGGAGAGCCGGGATAAGTGCCTGACCAAACTCTAGTCCTGGGCCCCGAGAAAACCGTCAGTGGCCGGGTGTGTCGGTAAGCAAGGGTGTTTGCGTAAGCAAGGGTGTGTGTGTGGGTAAGCAAGTGTATGTGGGTGACTGGCTGGGTAAGTGTGTGAGTGGCTGGGTAAGTGAAGGGAGGGAGAGAGGAGAGAGAATGGAGGGAAAGAGGCTGTGTAGATGGAGAGAGAGAGGCTGGGTAGAGGGAGAGAGAAAGAGAGGCTGGGTAGAGGGAGAGAGAAAGAGAGGCTGGGTAGAGGGAGAGAGAAAGAGAGGCTGGGTAGAGGGAGAGAGAAAGAGAGGCTGGGTAGAGGGAGGGAGAGAAGCTGGGTAGTGGGAGGGAGAGAAGCTGGGTAGAGGGAGGGAGAGAGGCTGGGTAGACGGACAGAGAGAGGCTGGGTAGAGAGAGAGGCTGGGGGAGAGAGAGGGGCTACTGGGGAGAGAGAGGCTGGAGAGAGGGATTGAGATGTGGCTAATGGGGGGGGGGAAGAGTGGGGAGATTGAGTGGCAGAGAAAGAATGGGGAGGGAGAGAGGATCAAGAGGGGATGCGGAGAGGGGGGGGGGTTGAGAAATAAACAAATAATACAGCATAATTGGGGACACTATTAGACAAATAGCATTATAATATTTATTTTTAAGTGATGTACTCTTTTCTTATAAATAATTTTTATTATTGTGTCCCAGCTTTTACTTTTGGAAATCTGGTCACCCTATACATAGCCACCTAGTCATCTGTTCAGTTAAGTGCATATAAGAGACATATTCTTCTCTCCAACAGACCAGAAGCAAGCTCTGGGGAATCCTCCTCATGTCCAGACTAAATTCATCAAGCTCTGTTACACCTTCCCTAACCCTGGATCCTAAAACGGTCTTTTCCCTTCCCCTATTTCTCCAACTTGTAGCAGGCATCTTCCCATTCATAGAATTCACAAGAGGCATATAATAATAATAATAATAATAATAATAATAATAATAAGTGCATGCTTTCAACCTTCTCTATGAGAAGATCATTGCACCTAATTCTCTAGCTTCAATATTCTAAACAAAATGTACATTAGATCAGGACCGATCTTGATAGCTCTCACTATGGTCAGTAAGGAACGTCTAATTGTGTCCCACCTTTGCAGGGCATCAAGAAGGATGGAAACTCTCCAATCAGCACAGCACAGATCAGTCAATACTCACGGCATAGATTGAACATTATTAGAAGCTGTGAAGCACTTGTTTGTTTTCGGAAAATCACTAAAAGTAGGTGTGTGATTCATACGAAAAATAGTTTTTGTTGGCAAGTATGCAGGACTGCACCTAGCCTGTACAGACAAGCATTTGAGAATTGTATAAAATAACCAAATTAACTTAGACTCATGCAAAATATATATGGCTCGTAACATGGTAATTGATTAATTTATTGTCTTGGGTACCAATCAAATCAGTTTTGGTATTTGGTGCCTGTTATTTTTTTAGTCGGATAACCAAAGCATTTTAAAAGGATTATCTCAAAGCGAGACTGGTCACATTAAGCTATGGGTGTGTAACGGGTATTCCACCCCACCCAATCTCATCTGTAGTGTGGGTGAGTAGAACATGTGGTGTTACCGGTGTGGTGCGTATACCTGCAGGCTCACAGGAGGTCTGAGCCTCCGCTAATGAGAGCCTGGGGTGAATCCTCTGGAACGGATCTTCGTTTACAGCGCCTCCACCTATGTAGGATTCTAGGGAAGTGTAGAATGACCCTACATAGGAACCCAATAAGAAACTACACACACAGTTATTATATATAACTAAGGGCTTTACTACGAACATAGAGAATATCATAATCCATTACATAACATCATAACCTGTGTCCCTCTCACGAGGAGACACTACCCGTGGTGACGTCTCGCAGGACGATTCCCCGACACCAGGTGATCCCACCCAGTGTCCCAAGAACCCCACCCAATGTCCCGTACTCCTACAGAGATAGTCACTGGGTGACTGCGCAGTCACTAAAACCTCTAGGCCTGTTGGTGCACATATAATATTGATACCTTCCGAGCACTCCGATGCTCGGGCCTGCAACACTCTTCTCAAAGGGTCAGACGTCCGTCTGATCCTTTCCAGGTACTCTGCCGGTGGACCCCAACGAGGGTCCCACCGCTCCACGGGAACTGCAACCGATCACGGCAACACCAACCGAATGGGAACAGCAACCGCCGTTATCAGCTTTCTGCCTAACTACTTCTAGAGTGACAGCAACCCTAACCTAGGGCCTGTCCCTGAGGAACCGCAACCTGGGATGGCTTGGGGAAAACTCCTAGGGCCTGTGGAACATTAACCTGCCCCCCTTCCCCTAGCTACCCAGTCTCAACTGTAACTGCTAATCCTAACAGCCTAACGCACCTGCAGCCAACACTCAGCTCACACTGTCAGCCTGCAGGGATCCACACACACTTCACACACACTGCACGCACTGCGCCCAGCACATGCAGCGACACACACACAGACAGCTGCAATCACACACAGCCACCTGGATCCCGTAGCAATCCACTACTAGCACACTGTGTCTATTTGCCAGTGCGCACAGCACTACCCGCTGTGGCACTGCCAAACCTGCACCTTACACACACTAAGGGCGACCTCCCTATCTAGGGCCGTCCCTTATCAGTTACCCACTAACCTGGTGGGGAGTTGGGGCCTACCTGGAGGGTGCGGGTACCTATCTGGATGCAGGAGCTGCACTCACTCCCTGCATCCTTCCTTCCCCTTCAGCTCCGCTGCTCCAACTGACGTGACTCATGCAAAAGCCCGGGAAATGTATCTCTTTCCTCCAGGGCAGTCCTACAGCCCTATTGGCTCCTATCAAGCACCTGGTGCCTGCCTCGCTATGCCTCATGGGAATTGTAGTCCCGAGGCCCCTACAATAACATTGGGGCCGCGTGCGGTCCTCCCCTCTGCCTACACTAACTCCTAATGGCCACCTCAAGCTCTCCCTATGCTTCCCTACTCTCGCGCGACCTCCTAAGAGCTGCCTTAGCTCCCTACCCCTATCTGCGCATGCGCGACCTATCTGGGGCTCTCCTGCCCTCGCGCGATCACTGCGCATGCGCGACTTGAAGCGCAATGGCGGCGCCCTGCTCTGCGGCCGCCGGGACCTTAGAGACGCGATCGCGGCCTTAGCAACGGCAACCGGCCACAGGCAGGAGAAGCCGCGCTGCTCCCTGCTCCAGCCCCCACCCTTGGAAGCAGCCGTCGGGTTTTTCAGTACCCGCGATCGAGCTGCGCCAGGGGAGGGGGGTCTCCAGGAGCTGCTGGGGACCAGGGTTACAGGTGTATTTCAGCTCCCCTGCCTGACCCCTTTGTCATATTAGTGTAGTGATTAGAATGTGCCCTCCTAAGGCAAACTGCCCCTTTCTTGTCACATATCACCTTCTGTCTGCTTCACTGACACAGTCTGAAAATGCCCAATTATGATTTATAAATGAGGTTGGACCAAAGATGCAGAAAAAACCTGTTCCATGTGAAGTATGGATTGTCCTCAACAATGGAGCCAAAACCGTGGAATAATTTACTCTACACACCACTTTTTAGCAATAATGTATTTCCTTAAATTATACAACAGATTTTCCCTTTTGCGTGCAATCTGTGATATTCAGGTATTTTTGCAGTAATCACCTTCTTTCATAGTGTCATTTGTTTCATTTAGCAGGAACCCGGCTTTGTACAGGTTCTTGTTAACTCCTTTTGCACAAACATAAAAATACCCATATACAGTATTTTGTTTAAAAGAAGTATTGGTTGTCAAGTGCCACTAGTTTTACGCGTAATAACTTTATTTTATCAATTAGAAAAGATTTGAAAAAAATCCTGTCGAAGAGAGCAAAGGAAGTGTTTAAATGAATTACCTATCGTTCTCCTCATTAAGTCTCTGATAGTCCGAGGATAACATTTCATGCTTTTTGTTTTCCTGCAGCATTTTTTCCTGCTCTGCTTTAAGTGCTTTTTCCAATTCCTCTAATTGTACCTTCTGTTTGAGTAACTGGTTGTATCTGAAAAGATAAGACACAAATATGTAAAATTATTCCACTGCACAGATTAAAAAAACGAAAGAAAAAAAACCCATTGCAACGTCCCAGCTCGCCATATATGTATGGGGATATAGTTTCTGCAGTTATAGATTAATAATAGATTTATAATTCTATTGATTGATGAACCAAAATCGATTAAAGAGATGAAGAGGTGTCACAAAGTCCTATTTCCTTATTTGTATAATACATGACCCCCGCGCCCGGCATTTGATGCCGCGTTGCCATGGCAATGCATCGCCCGGAGCCGTCGGAGAGAAGGTAAGTGAGTAATACAGA
This sequence comes from Ascaphus truei, assembly GCF_040206685.1. NCBI lineage: Eukaryota > Metazoa > Chordata > Amphibia > Anura > Ascaphidae > Ascaphus > Ascaphus truei. The sequence goes on from NC_134486.1 coordinate 66,821,079, forward strand.
AGCCTTGTGCTCTCCCCAGCAGAGCGCGGGGCCTCTAACCGCCGTGCCCCCACCCAAAAAAATTTAGCGCACGCCCCCTAGTTTGCGCAGCCCTGGTCCAACATGAAGTGGCTAAAGTTCTTTGTTACAGAAACCCATGAGGAAAAAGGGGGTGGAGTTGTGACCAATAAATACAGTTGTATCCTGACCAGCTTTCTCTTTCCAAGAACTCACTCTGCAAGAAACATCTGAGGCTGGCTCCATACAGCTTGCGCCCGAGCGGAGGCGTGCACCTGCGTGACATCACCCACGCGAAGCGGATGCATTTTTTTTGACATGCTAGATGAGCTGTGAGGGGCGTGTCTAGGGGTGTCACAGAGCTGGTTCGCCCTCATTGGGCGAACCGCTCACGTGACCTGCCCGTCGCGCCGAGAAATCCGTTTCAACTGATTTCTCGCGCGGCCCTGCTATCGTTCGCGAGGTCTACGGGCACAATCAATGCCTTAAGGCATTTGATGGTGCCGCGCGGGGACGTCTCAGCACGGTCTGCGGCAGCATGGACTCAGCCTAAGCTGCAATGTGAGAGACAAAGGTTTTTCTCTCTCCCTTTGTTCTATGATTACCATCTGAGAGAAAGAGCTCGTTACAGCAGCGGTGCGCAAACTGTGGGGCGCGACCCCCAGGGGGGGCGCGACACTGCCGACGGGGGGCGCGGGGTTTACAGAGGCCCCGCGCGCTTCCCGAAGGCACTTGAATTAAGTGCCGGGGGAGCTGCAGGGCCTCTGTAAACCTAACTTACCGTAGCTCCGGCGGCTTCCTCCCTGTGTCGCCATGGCAACGCGGCGTCAAAATGACGCTGCGAGGTCATGTGACGTCACGTTGCTATGGCAACGTGACGTCATTACGCTGGAGCGCGGGTAAGTTGGGGTTGGGAGGGGGGCGCGGGAGTGAGGGGACAGCCGGCAGGGGGGCGCAGGGAAAAAAGTTTGCGCCCCCCTGTTTTACAGTATCATCATCATTGATTGAATTTCCATCTACAAGTGACACTAAGAATAAACTATAACTTTGTCTGCTGAACAACAATCTTCTGAAGTATTGAAATCTTTATGAAAAAGGACCACGTTAAATTATTCTAACATAGTGTAACAGTAATAACAAAAGATAAATGGTTGATATAAAACTTGACAATACATAATGTAACAAATATGGATAAATATACACAATATTAAAAAGCAGAGCTGCCTAACAGCACTCTAAGTTGCCAGACTAATTGGTATGGAGGGTGGTTAATGAAACGGTAAATCCCAATAGTAAGCACCTGGTGAGTGAGGTCAGACGAGTAAGGGTTAAAATAATGTTAAACTCTTGGGTGTTTACTCCTACAAATCACCTGGACTGCTCAATCAGGAGCCTGTGATGCCTAGCAGAATGCTGACCCAGATCTCAGTTATGCCTGAAGCATACATTATTATACACAACATTTATGAGAATGCCACATCAACCATTAGATTACACAAAGATAGAAGCAAGATAAGGATCATAAGGCAGAGCTCATAGACTCCGCTTGCTTGCGGGAGTGTGAGCGCTTACCGTGCCGCACGGCTGTAGCACAAGCGATCTCTGCTCATAGTGTTTCAGGTGATGGGGGATGCGTGGCGAAGGCGTGGCTATGATGTCACGGAGCTGATTCGCCATGATTGGCTGACCTGCTCACGTGATGTGGTGGCCGCCGCTTGAAAAGACAATTTTTTTGCCTTTTCAAAACGTGATCGCGCCATCACGCTCCGTCGTGTGCACGCATGCACACACATAATAGGAGCGGCCTCTAAAGGATCCTGCAATTTGTGCTTGGTGCGTGGGCACGCACAGGTGACATCGCACACAGTATAAGCTCAGCCTTAGGGAGTGTGACAGGGAGACACCATGTCACCACAGCTTTTCACAGTAACACCTGAAGAATTGTTCAAGACATTAGATTGGGAATAAGGAAATCAAAATCAACGGTGAATATTTGAGTCACCTACGATTTGCAGACGACTTATTTTTGCCTCAAGTCCAGAAGACCTCCAGCAACAAATTGGGAGAACTCGCTGAAGAAATTAAGAATATGAGCCTCCGTATGAATATCAAAAAGACCAAAGTGATGTTCAACATATGTGCAAAGATTGAAATAAATGGAGTATAACTAGAAGAAGTCGAAGACAAGGTCAACCATGGCTGGCAAAGAACAATGGATGGGAACATTTGAATGAAGTAAATAAGAGAATGAAGCTTGAATGGAGCACAATTGGAAGAAATAACACACTATTTCAAGGGAACCTTCCACTGTGCCTCAAGAACAAAGTTTTTGTCCAGTGTATTCTGCCCGTGCTCCCTTATGGATGTGAAACTTGGACCCTAAATGCAAAGATAATTCAGAAGCTTCAGACAACGCAAAGAAGTATGGAGAGATGCATGCTGGGTATAACCCAAAGAGGAAACATAATGAATGGATTCGAAACCAAACAAAAGTCTGTGACATAATCACATGGGTTAAGAAATTCAAATGGCGGTGGGTCGGACGTATCACAAGAAATTACCATTGTTGGACCAAGATAGTACTCGACTGGATTCCAAGACAGATTAAAAAAAACAAAGGCGACGACAAAAAGTAGGATGGGAAGATAACATTTGAAAAATTGATGGAGCAAGGTGGAGAAGAGAGGCTTGCAACTGCAATACATGGAAGATCATTGGATAGGCCTTCATCCCGCAGTGGATCAATAAGGGCTGAAGAAGATGATCTATCACAATACAAATATTTAGATATTTGTTTTGGTATACGGTAATTACAGAATGGAACCTTCTTGAACACGATAAATATAGATTCAAATAAAGTCCTACAAAACAAACTAGTATTCAAACATAAAATACTCAGAAATGCTTCCAGAATTCTGGAAGAACGTTACCATTGGTATAATAATCAAACCACCCGAGAAGCTGCCCTAGACTCCAAGTCACCTGGATTAATCCACACAGATCTCTTTGGACTACTGCACTGAAATTGTATGGACTGATTTCATTATTAACTTTTTCACTTTATATATTTTTTACACTTGTACTAAATATTTTTTTCCTTCGAGTATATTACTCATATTTAGAGATATTCACTGTCACTATTTATTATATTTATTCACAATAAGATCTAAGCACCGACATAGGTTCTTGTATACTGGTATAATAATGTTATGGAGAAATTAAGCGCAAATGGTAAATTCTTCTATTCATTGTGATATATATATATATATATATATAAATATATATAAATATATATATATATATATATATATATATATATATATATATATATATATATATATATATATATATATATATATATAGGTTTCTATCGGAAATATTTAGCAATATTACATGCCACTTTTGATTTTTCAGAAATGAGATTGCATTCTTTGGAAGAGCTGAGGGAAAGTATTTTGTGAACCCTAATTCTTGGGAGCAGGTGGGATTTTTTTTAAATATACATTGGATAACCCCCCAAATAACACTACTTATATTACTAGTTATTCCTCTCAGCAGATAACTTGCTACTCTTGATTAATTGGTTGTCCAGTACGTGCACAGGACGATCCCCAGTATAACCAGCTGTAAACATTATACAACAGATATCCACGCTAACACAGACAGGTACCTGTCTTCAAGGTCCTTGTGTTCGACCTCCAGGTTTTTATGTGCAGACTTCAGACTGCCATGCTTGGAGATGAGCGATTCATATTCAGCAGCTTGACGCTCGTGAACTTGTGCTAATTTCTCATGATCTTTAACCAACAAATCATAAATCGATTTCAGCTCCTCTCGTTCCCTGATAAGAGATTCGTTTTCATTTTCCAAGACAGACTGCTGGATTAGAAGCTGTGAATTTTGGTTCATAAGTGATGTGCTTTGGGAATTAACTGTAGAGTTTTCAACCTGCAAATAAACACAGTCACAGTTGATTACGATTTTGAATCGTCGACGACTTAGAAATGATTGAAACCAAGAGAATACAAAATCAGATTAAGTTTCCTTACCACCAAATTAAACAAAACAAAAACAGACTGTAAAACCAGAACCTCTTATCTCTAGACAAAGGCATGAATCAGATAGCTCTATATATCTATAATCTATATATATATATATATATATAGATTATAGATCTATAATAAATCTATATATCTATATCTATGCTGTTTTAGCTACTGACAGGATGAATATGATACAACAAAATACTTCCATGTTGCACCTCATTTCAAGCCTACTCGTTTCCTCATCTGTACTTTAAAGGTGTATTTTCTCTTAGCAGAGGTCAACATTCGTCCTTACTGCCTATTCCCATATGTTTCAGATTTGTATAAATGACTGAAAATGCTCAGTGTAAATGAACTTCTGAGTCACACATACAATGTGAACCCTCTTAACTTGTGTCTCTACTTCACATCCTTCCCTGCTATCCTGCTAGTAATGCTCTGCTTGCTCTTCCAGTCAACAAAGAAGAAAATGGACTACAAGAGACTTTCAAAAAAGTGTGAAATTCCCCAACTGCAACACTGTGTGCCATGAAAATTACTCGAGTAAGGCTTGCGTCATACGTTTTAAAATCTAAACGTCATAATACCCATGCAATGCTTTAAATGCCAAAATGTAATTCTCAATTTTGTTTCCCTTTATCTCAATGTTGATCCAATAGTACATGCACCTTTAAGTCCTCTGAAATATGCTCCAGGCCACTTATGCATTAAAACAAATATAATCAATGACATTTTCACACCAGAACAGATTACCTGAAGTTTGGCATTTTGAGTCTGTAAGGCTGTATTTTGTTCTTGCAGTGAAATGGTTTGCTTCTGAAGAGCCAACATTTGCGCTTGTAAATTGTCATTTTGAGTTTCCAGCTGCTTTAGTTGGGTTTTCAGTGCCTGCTTTTCTGCCTGCAGAGTAGCATTCTTTGGAAAGACATACCATGGGTTAGCACTTCCCATTGGGGTATGAACTCATTATTTGTATTGTTTAGTCAGAGGGTTCAAACAGGTACAAAACAAAAAGTCATATGTACAGTACACAGTACTTTCTACATGCAGATAAAACAGGCATTGAGGGTTCTTGTTTATTGATTTTTCTAATCTAGTGGTCAGGGGAAGAGACATTAAAAACACTATGGGGTATGTATGTATGTATATATGTATATATGTATAGTCCAGTTTTAGGTTTGAACTTAAAAGACACCAGAATACACAGACTGCGCATATTGCATTTAAAACCAATAACCTCCCCTCCAAATTATACTTAATTTCCCATTGAGTTCCACCTCTTGTAGCTGTGCAGGCACAGATAGGAGACAAAGGAGACCATTAAAAACAAACAAAAAAAAAAAACACACCTCTGAACATCAAATTCAAATGTAGGTCAATTTTCTCCCCATTGTTTACACTGATAAACACAAATTTGTTGATAAAATGTAAACACCCGCAACAAAACAAATAGAACACTGAATACTGGAAAATGGAAAATGTTAGAAGATGGATAACATTGTGAAAAATGTATTTGCATTATTAAATGTTATAAATCAGAAGATACGGTTTTGCAAAAACACCAATATACATTATTGTCACTGGTATACATCGATAACTGCAGGAAGAGTGACCGTTGTACTCTGCATCAAGTTCAGATATTTTAGTGTGTTTTTTTCACATGATGTTATAGATATGATGCTCTACTACCATTCAAAATCAGTTTATATATTTGTTGGCTGAACCACAAGTATGTGCTTTTTAAATGTATCATACTGCAGAGAAGCACTAGCCTGCACTTGCATAGGGCCCCATACACAACAATGTGATAGACATTATCTCTGGTTATTAATCTGAACCGCCATTAATCATCAATAATTAGTGTCGGACTGAGGCATGTTGGGGCCCACTGGGGACTGACTGAATGACGCCCCTAACCCTCCCCCTCCAGTTGTCGAGCGGGGGCTTAGGGGGCGCAGCATGGTTGTTGAGCAAGGAGAAAGGGAAGAGGGGGGGGGGGGGAAAGAGGACCTGCGGTTGGCGGCTGGGGCTTCTGCAGAAGGTGAGGGCGGTGGGGAAAAGGGAGGCTGTGAGACTAACGAAGGAGGCCTGGAAAACCCTCATGAGTGGCCCTGTCATGTTATGTCTGCCAGAGGAAAGGGGGGGGGGGAAGGGGGCACCAGGGCAGTGAGCCCACAGGGTATTTCCCAGGTTCTCTTGCAGCTCAGTCAATAACGGCTATTATAATATATTAATGACCCTAAAATGTCTGGGGTTGCCATTGTCCTTATGAGGTTTATGCAGCTGCATGTCATGGTTGCCAATACTAACTTTGACTGATGAACATTTTGTTGACATTAATTAGCCATTAGGGAACAATGTATCTGTCAACAATGGTTCATTGTCAATAGGATTATTAGTAACAACTGGTTTCCTATCCTTTTTGGACCATTCTGATGATTTAATATGGGTATCTGATTGGTTGCTAAGATGCAATAGATTGCTTTGTGGTCTGGTATTTACCTGAAATCTAGAGGGATTCAAGCATCCTGATTTAAACTATTCTCTCCAACACCATAATTACATTCAAATATATATTTATTTGCTCTGGTATGTCCCAAGATTACCAAGAAGCAGCAGAATGCAGAATATAAAGAAGCTCTTAACTCTCCTCTTTTATTGACGCAGTGTCCAAGCGTGCAAAATGTATTATTACCAATATTTCTTCTTATTTCTCAAGTCTTTTTAACATCCTTCAATCTATTCCCATCATTAACTTCCATATTTCTCAGTTTAAAAAGTCACACTATTGGAAGAAAAAACGATAAAGCTTTCTACAACAACAATGTTAATTCCAAATAACGATCCTACACTGTCAGTGTTTATCTTAAGTTTCACTTCCACAATTAAAGAGTCTCCGAATATATTTTAAATGCAAGTTTTATACACTTACATTTTACAAACAGATGACATTATTGTTTAGACCAGCGGTGTAAAATCTGGGGGGCGGGAGATTTGGGGGGAGGGGGGGGGGCGGGCAGTTGCAGAGGCCATGCGCTCTTCCCCAAGGCATTTAAATTAAATGCCGGGGGATCGTGTGAGGCATCTGCAACGTTGTACTTACCGAGGTTCAGGCACTACGACGCGTCGCCATGTGACGTCACACACGTCAAGTGACGTCACACGACCCCGCGGCGTCATTTGACGCAGGTCTAAGGTAGGGAGGGGGGGCGCGAGCCTACAGGCAGGGAAGACAAGGGGGCGCAGCTGCAAAAGTTTGCGTTCCCCTGGTTTAGACTCATGCAATCTCATTTACTAATCTTATGGTAAAATAGCTTCAAACACTGAGTGTAGTTGCCAGGCCTACTTACACCACCACTGCACCATACAAAAGATTACCCCCCTCCCACGTTTTAGGTTGGGGGTCTACGGAGCTGAACCACATTCATTTCAGATCCGGGGACCCCCTGCTTCCCAAGATACTTACCTGAGAAGCTCATGTTGGTATCTCCTGCAAGTTTAAAGGCCCCACATCACGTGGACCAATAGGAGGCCGCAAGGGATGACGTTGCAGCTTCCTGTTGGCCCGTGGGACCTTTAAACTGCCATGTTCTGTGCCAGTCTGCCGAGGTATCCATCTTGGGAGCTTAAATCAATGCGGTTCCCTCTACTCCAAACACAGTAAAAAAATGTGTCAAAGAAAAAATACCCCCAAGAGGTACTGTATAGCCCTTTAAAGCATCCACCTTCTTTACAAAGTCAACATAAATACTGCTCACGTTTCTCTCGATTTCTATCAAGCGATCCTTGATCTTCAGCAGCTCTCTTGTAGTTTCCTGAGTCTCTCTCTGCCATTTATGCACAGACACATTTTCTTCTCCCGGCCTTGGAGGAGAGCTCTGCACCAACCTTTCCTCTTCTTGCCTCTGCTTAAGCGCTTCATAATTTTTTTTAACCTAAGGACAAAAGGGTAAAAAAAAAAAAAAGTGCTGCTTCAGACTAGAGTCATTGGGAGTTATCCATTAAACTGCAACAATGTCACTCTAGCCACCATCACACGGAAACTCCCATTGAAGTCAGATAGGCACCATCACAGTTTAATTAACAATCCCCCTTAACAATCCTCATTGAGTGATTGAGACACAGTGAACCTTCAGAACATGAGTAACGAACAGAACATGTCATGCGATCCTTAATATCTTGCCATACAAAAATTAGAAACAATAACTCTGTTTACTGGATAGATGGTTATGTATAGACTGATTGAGAACTGTGCCCTACATCTTTCAGACAAGGAAAATGTGGGCCTATGCAAGTTATCAAATACGGTAAGTTTAATAATAACAACCTTATTTCATATAGTGCTGTTCTCGCAATGGTATACAAAGCGCTTCACAATTACAGTACAGTGCACAATGAGATTACAATCTATGATTTTGGTGCCTGAAGCACAGGGAGATAAAATGACTTGCCCAAGGTCACAAGGAGCTCACAGCAGTATTTGAACCAAGGTTCCCCTGATTCAAACTCAGTGTCATTGTTTACGGAGCCAGTGTCTTTACTCACTGAGCCACTCCTTCTCATGTAAGTTTGCTTACAGTTTTCAGCTCCTGTCGAAGTTGCTGGTTGAAATTCGTTGATTCTTCTAATCGAGCTTCCAGGGCAGCAATTTTTTCCTCTTTTATTTCAAGAGACTTCTTCAGCGTCGATTCTAATTTTGACTCCAAAAGCTTGAATCTGCTGTTTTAAAAAAAAAAAATGCAAGAACAAGTTGACGTTAATCACTAGTTGTGTGTGTCAGAAACGGTAAATTACTTTGGATAATTACAAGGTTCCACTAGGAAAGCTGCATTTTAAAAGTATATATTCATGACTCATGTAGGGCATCTGAGAAACTGAAGTATGGAACGGTTCTAAGTTAACTAAGGCTTTTAAAAACTTAAAGGTCAATGCACATTCATATATTGCAAGTTCCACTGAGCTAATATTATGTATAGAGTAAATTTGCATTATATAATGCAGCGGTGCGCAAACTGGGGGGCGCAAGACTGCCTGCGGGGGGGCGCGCGGTTTACAGAGGCCCCGCGTGCTTCCGGAAGCACTTAAATTAAGTGCCGGGGGAGCTGCAGGACCTCTGGAAACGTACTTACCTTGGCTCCACACGCGTCGCCATGGCAACGTGGCATCAAATGACGCCGCAAGGTCATGTGACGTCACATTGCTATGGCAACGTGACGTCATGACGCCGGAGCCGAGGTAAGTGGGGGTGAGGGGGGCGCGGGGGTGAGGTGACCGCCGGCAGGGGGGTGCAGGGAAAAAGGAACTGCCAGATTTTAAAATTCACTTTTATAGGTTTGGTCATTGGACCTTCTCACCAACTTGTGAATTAATTTTTCCTCTTTATTAATTGTTTTTATTTTCATTGCATGCATTACATGTTGTTGTATTTCTCTATTAATACATTTTGTTTACACAGATTGTAAAATAGAAAAAACAAATGACAAAAAAAGTAAACAATAAAGGCGAAATGAAGGAGCCCTGTGTACACTAATACTGCACGTCGTTAAGAGATTGAACCCAATGATAATGTAACTGAGGGATATGCAGAATAATCTATTATATGTGCAGGACTTTCTAAAGTTTAGTGAAGTCTATTTAAATAAAGATCTTAAAGCAGGAAAACGTGAAGTCTTACAGTATATGTTTTTTTTAATTAAAATCAGTACTGTAGTATTAAATAATAGTGACTGTTTATTTTTTTAAAATCCTTTTAATTCAACTGAAAGCCATTTTTTTATGCGTTTTAAAGCATCCTTTGATTTCTATAGCAGGCTTTAGCCCACCTCCCCAGCAGTGCCAGATATGTGCAACACTTTCCTATTTGTGATATTTTGTTGCCAATGTTCCCAGCAGTTTGAGGTATAAACTGTAACAATAGATGTTACCTTATTAATATCAGGATACATTGTAGCTGCTGAGGTACACTGACTGAAGGATTGATTGAAACTGACAGGCGGCACACAATCAGGATTTTTTCAGATTTATAACGGGAGCAGCAAATGATTGCTTAGCTTAAGTAAGAATGTAGAATAATACAATGCCACATGCTTTACACATACAAATAAGAAAAAAATAAGACAAAAAAGGGGGTGGGGGGGGGGGGGGGGTGGGGGGGGGGGTGTGAGGGGGTATGTGATATTGCTGCTTTAAGATATTAACATGGTCAGTTTCCAAGTACAGAAAGTCTGTATACATTGCACACTGTTGTAACACAATTAACAAAAAAAACCCTGAACTTTGTTAAATAGAACAGTCATCATAAAAATGTTTTTTTTATTAAACTCGAAATATTAAGGAAAAAATGCATAATTTGTAGTGTTTTTTTAATTTAGGCACATGAATAATAAAACCTCATACTCAGTTCAATAGCTATTAAAACCATACACCCATACACGCTGCAACATTGATTACAAACATTAAACACATGGGTTAAAGCAAATTGGGTATACGCCAATAAAAATAACCTTTAATAGTCTATTATGTGGTGTCTTCCAATTCTGGAGATAAGAAATGGGTTTCCTGTTTTGCCTTCATTTTCCTCTTACCTAACCACTATATCTTACAAATCCTCCAATAATACGTTTATGGGATTTTATCACAATGCATCAGCGAGTGTCACCCACAATATTACCTTTTTATGGCTGTTCATTTTTAGGAATAGGTAACAGCTAAATCTAAAGCGCTGTATGCCGCACTCACATGATTGAATGTGTTGTGATGTAATAATGGTAGTTAAAAATTAACTTTGAATAAGTAATAGTATAAAATAAAGTTCAGACTGAAAAGTCTAAGGGGGTTAAAAGTCTAAGGCTAAAAGCCTTAAAAAAGCAAAAAACGCTGCGCCGTTTTCGCCGCCAGTTTTCTGAGCATTGCTATCATGGTATTCAGAAAGCCTTGATTACCTGTGATAGCAAAATTCCCAAAACGGGCGAGTAGCCGGCGATGTGAGGATCACCTCTCTCAACAGGGTTTATACGGTGATTTGTTCCAGCTGCAGATAGTGCTGCATGGAGAGAGCCGCCTCTCCCTGCGCATATCTCACCAGCGATCGCAAGATTTTAATATATATTTTAATACTAGTGTAGAGGAGCAGGGGGTCTCCAAAGCAGAACCGCATGGATTTTAGGTCTGGGGACCCCATGCTTCCCGAGATACAGGACCCGTTATGGGGTGCCGGTATCTCTTTTGCATTTAAATGTGTTGCGTCACGTGACTGTGGGAATAAATGCATAGGAGATACAGGCCCCGCTATGGGGTTGCTGGTATCTCGGAAAGCAGGGGGTCCCCGGACCTGAAATCAACGCAGTTCTGCTGCGGAGACCACCTGCTCATCTACACTAGTATTAAAATTAATATTAAAACAGCTTCATTACCTTAGCAGCAATGAAGGAGTTAACTACCAGTGCCCTGTTTATTGTGGGTATGACGAAAGCTCTGAGAAACTTCCAGTCCATACTGTATTTGGTATTCTATGTATAGAATACGTGTGCTGTTTATGAGATCATATCAGTTTGAAGCTGCAGGACCTAATTTGGAATAGAAATATATATTAAGAGAGCTGATCCAAGGAGTATTATCTGGATAAATATGCAGCAGTGAGAGACAAGGCGATAGGCGGGAGGAAGGAGCAGCACATCTTGATACCACCATCATGTGAGGACATACTGTAGGTTTTCACCATGAAGAGAGAAGATGGGTTGAAACCAAGATGGAGGAAACAGAAGTTTTATCATGACATCAAGATCCACTCAGAAACAGAAAGAAAGCTGTGCAACCATTTTTAAGAATCCATCATTAATTTAGAATGTCAATT